>NC_025995.2:120315306-120462532 GCF_000442705.2 Elaeis guineensis
GTAGAAAGATTCTAGAGAGATAAAATCCACAAAAAGAGAGAAAAATCTAGAGAGAGAAAATAGAGAGAGAATCTAGAGAGAGAAACTGGAGAGAGAAGGTAGAAAGAGGGGAGAGAAAATTTTTCTCTCTTCTTCTTCTTTTTTTTATTTTATTTTTATTTTTATTTTTTATTTTTTTCTCTTTCTCTTTTTCCTTTTTTTTTTTTCTTTTCTTTTTCCTTTTTCTTTTCTTTTTCTTTTTCTTTTTCCTTTTTCTTTTCTTTTCTTTTCTTCTTCTTCTTCCTTCTTCTTTTCTTCCCGCGGCCTCCCTTGGCTGAAACAGGGGAGGACCGTGAGGTCCCCCCCCTCGGTGGCTCGGGCTCCGACGGGGTGGCGGCCTGGCCGGAGATTCGACACGGCCGGCGATGGGGTTCGGCCGGCGGCTCTTTTTTTTTTTTTTTTTTTTTTTTGAAAAACAGGGGATCCATCCCCTTTCTTCATGAATTCCGACCATTGGCCGGTCGCCGGCGGCCAAGGCTTACCGAGGACGACAAGTAGAGAGGTAAGGATCCTATCCTAGGGTGAGACGTCACAAACGGTGACACCGGTGGTCGGAAAAGAGAGGAAAGATGGCCCGGCCAAACAGAGCAAAACAGGGTCACCTTGTTTATGGATTTTCCGGCGATCCCGAAGGCCGGAGAGGGTGCACGAAACCATGAAAAAGAGAGGAAGGAGCATAAGGGTTTACCCCAAGCTTCAGCAGCGTCGTCGGCTCCATTTTCCGGCGGGCATGGGAAGAGGTTGCCGCGGCTCCTACGAGGAAAAGAAGAGGAATCGGGCTCGAAGATCACCGGTGGAGGGTCTTGAGAGAGGGAGAGGCTTATTTATAGGGAATCCTAGAGTTCTAAGAGGCCTAGAGTTCTTCTCCGATCGGGATTCATCGGAGAAGAAGACTCCTTTCGGGAGTCCTCCTTCCGTCCCTTTTTTTTTTTTTTTTTTGTATATGGGTTGTTACACAGAGTTTGCTAGAGCTATTCATTTTAGTCAAGTTAGAACAGTTATTTTGCCTAGTTTTATTCCATTTTTTTGTCCTAATTACCAAAGAATTTAGCGGCACTGCAGTAACAGCAATCGAAGTAGTAGGTTATTTCATGAACAAGACTCCTAAAGTTAGACATTTTTTAGTGGTATTCTGTTGGCTTATAGTTAGCAATCTCCAATTAATGTAGACTGTGTTGTAACAAGTGAAATCTAATGTTTCTTTGGCTTGCTAGTCATTAAAGTGTTATTTCAAATATCTTATATGCACAAGTTACATTTGGAAACTAGCGATGAAGCTCGCAAATGAAAAGAGAAACTAGTAATGAATATCTAGCATCCTTGTTAAACATTGTTCTTCAGATTTGCACTACTAATCTACTACTATTAATTTTCACATCAGTGTACCAAAAAAATACTTTTCACATAGCTGAGGTATCATTGTTCATTCTATCCAAGGTGGTTGGAAAAACTTGGCCGAAATCTACCCTCCTTTTTGCAGTGCTGTTCAGATTTTGCCACTTATCAGATAGTGTTATTGTGTGAAATCATCTAATATGGCAGCTTATGTGGTACATCCAGTATATATGATGCCTTTATGTCATTTCCTTCGCACAATTGAAACTTGAAGGCTAGACACCTTGATTAATATACCTAGTGAAAAACAACCTTTTTGATTCTCTATGCAACCATAGAGTCTAATAGATGGATGGTCATTTTGGTTGATCTCATTAGCAGATCTTGATTGGCAGCAATGTTAGGATCGTCAGATAGGTTCTTCTAAACAACAAAACTTCCAAGATTCATCGTACCAGTGCATACTGTCCTGTATCATGCATACCACTCTGTTACCGAACTGATACTTGGTATCGGGGGAAGTGTCAGTATGCCGAACTGACCCATTCCAATATTATACCAACATGGTATTGGCATAATTACTGAAACCAGTATTGCAAACCCATTAAATCTTCAGATAGATATAAATGATAGTTGAGGCATGGATACAAAGGTGAAATAGTTGGTTTCTCACAATTGACGATATTAGGAAATATTTAGATTACATAATGATATTGTAGTGATGGGAGGCTCATGATTGATGATAAAGTCAGGGAACTGTATGAGAAATTTAAATTGTAGATCAAGTAATTAGTGCCAAAATTAATATAGATATCTAGATATCTTACATTGAATATTATTACATATATGTCTCTTTCCATAAAAAAAGCATAGCACAAATAGCTCACACATCTAAGAAGACCTACGCACCTGCTGGGCTGGGACATGTTCGCTATTAGGTAAGAAATGGTCAAGGCAAGGCCTATTGGTCTGAACTTGGCCCAGCCTTATCTTGACCCTATTTTTTAAGAGCTCAGGCTTGATGTAGCTATGACTTCTTGGGCCTAAGCCCATTCTTGGCCCGGTCTATCACAACCTTAACATTTGTAGATTCTTAGGAGGGAAGTGGAGCATAGTCTTGGGGTGACTGTTATCGAAAACATGGGACATGTCAGCCATTGATGCGAGGGAGTGAGAGAGGAAGGATGGGGTGAATGGGGGTTGAGTAAGAGAATGAGTGAAAGGGGGGAAGAGATATGGGTGAGTGGTTGGAGGTTGATGAGAGATGGGGGGTGGAAAGGGGTGGACAGACAGACTTGCTCAAGATCATGGAGCTGCATGGTGGTTTGGTATCTAGTGTGGTGTGAGAGGATGCTGGCATTCCAAGGAAGGAGAGTGCAGTTGAATGTGATGGGGGATCAGAAAAAATTAGATCTAGGGCTCAGAGATTGGGGAAAATAAGGCATATAATGTTGGTTCTTTATATTATAATATAGATGTGTTTTTTAAAATATTTTTTATGACAGCCAAACTGGGTCAAGGTATTTCTAAGTCAGCTTGGGCTCACCCCACTCTTCGTTGGGCGTAGAAATTTGGGCCTGTTTTAGCTCATTGGGCCAGAATTGAGTCGATGTTTGCTCAAAATCAGGTTGGTTTTGCTTAGGACTACTTCTGAGAGAGCAAACATGTTCAGAAATTGAGCTGATATAGGTTAGCAAATTATGCAAGGTTTGTAACATGTATCATTGTAGTTGGGCTCTGTCAAGTTTGCCAAATTAGCCTTAACCTGGATTCACATAACGAACATTGTTGGTCTTGTTTAATCTACCAGTTTTATTACAATTCATGATAAACGAATAAGAAAAGTAGGATTATAAATACCATTGGTATGCTTCAACTACACAGTTCTATTGATATTAGCAGGCAAATTTCATCTTTTTTTGTCCGAATATCTCTGAGTTTCTGTGGAAACAACTGCTCACTGAATGTATTCTGTTTGGATTATCATCTGTTTTTATGTACTCATTCTTCAGGGTGCAAAATCCTGATTACAAACTGTAATCTAGTCCTTTTGTTGGTGTGCATGCATGCGTTCTTCATATAACCAAATTCTACTGTCTTGTATCCTAGCCACTGGATATATGTAATAACATGACTAAGGATTTCATGTCTCTTAATTAGGGTTCAGATTTTGTTTCTAAAGCTGTTGATTTGGCAGGCAGAGAGCTTCTTGCAGTTGCGACTCCTGGAGAACGTTTGCTGTTTCTCTGTTTCTTATTAGACTATTTTTCAATTGGATTCAGATTTTGTGAATTCTTTGATTCTTTCCTTTTTTTCACAGTTGATCAGGTACAATTAGATCATGATAAAGAGTCAACCAAGTCTGCAGTTTTAATGAATCTGGAATCATGGGTATGTTTATTTTTATAATTTCTAGACTTGCAAAGGTGTTTCATTTTTTGTCTTCTGGTCTGTTTTTTAGTAATTATTGCTTTTCTTTTGCAGGTAGTAGCATCCAAAGATATTGGATGGCAAATTTTGACACACGGAGAAAGGTACACCATGGCTCCTCATCATGCAGTATATTTAAGATGTTAATCTGATACATGCTCTAGTTTTTTCTTTTTCTTTTTCTTTTTTTATTTTGGAGAAAATGTGTTAGCAAGACCTAACTCATTAGTGAAGTAAATATCTTATGGTTATTTGTGGTCACTGTTCATCAACCTACTGCAGATTCTAAGTATACAATTGCCCAAGTTAGTAAAAAAGAATATTAATAAAGGAGAAAGATGAGATTCATACGAGGACAAAGAGTAAAATACTTGGCTAAAGTGCTTTTTAAAAATATGAGATAACGGATTCTGTTATTAGAAAATGGTGATAAGCTTTTCTCTGAAAGTCTCCACTCTCCTGATTGCTTCATCCTTCAAAAGATAGTTCATAGCATGTTGAGCTAACAAACCCTGAAACTCTACAAGCAATCTTGGCCCTTGACTCAAAGAAACATAATACCTGTCCAAGACTCCCAAGTATTATAATGTAAAAGCAATATGGCAGGTATTTACTGCAACAAACCAACACCAAATAAATGCTCTCTCATGTTTGGTAGAACTGCTCCATAAATCCTCCGTATATGTATTTATGATAAATTTAGCAAAATTGATTATTTAGTATGAAAATATTAGAGTAATGCTGATGTTGTTTTAGAATTTAGATTTTGTATTTTATTTTCTTGCTACACTGTGGGAGAAACTATATTGAAGGTGTAATTCATTTATTTACATCAAGATTTATTATGATCTTGAAGGACCCACGCCCATATTACTTGTGGAATATGAGGACCCATGCCCATATTACTTGTGGAATATGAACTAAGAAAAAGTTGAAAATTGGAAACCAACTGATCAAGTTCGAGCATCAGTCCTGTCAATGTATCCAATCTTCGCTCGGTGGAACTTAGGATTTTGTCTTTAACCCTCTTTTGAATCCCATATTTGGAGGTGAAGCAGCTTATAGCTGTCTACACATATCTATGCTACAACTGATCATTTGCAACTCAAATTCCAGTTGAAACTTGAATCATAACTGTTGTTTCTGACATGTTGAGCGCTATTCGTAACTGTGTAAGAATGATTTATGCATCTTGGCGCTTTACAACTGCTTTGGCAAATGGAAGCCCTGTTAGTAATTGAAATTCATAGTTCTGGAATTTGAAATGGTGCATAAAAATGGCCAGCTAGATTATGAGAATTTACAATAGGTAGCTCCTGTCTTTACTTTAGACTCCACTAGCTTGTGAATTGAATGCAGCCTACCGATCATTTTCTGAAATCCGTTTATGAAGTTACACTAATAGATATAAGTTCCCTTGCTGAAAAGATTCTCTCTTCCCCACTTACAATGGCATCCTGGGGAGATGGTGAGTCCGATGTTAGTTTTCAATGCAGCAATGCCCGCAGAATCTTTATTTGCCTATTTGGTTGTGATTAATACTTGGATCATCTCTTTACACAGTTGTCCACGTCCGCAGCTATGATGCTGTCAGCTGAAAGTTAACGAGTTTTTTCATCTCCGATGACTTAAAATGTCTTTTCTGGCAAACCTCATATTCATATCTGCTGCTCGCCGGTCATGGATATAGCTGCAGAAAATAAGAAATCAATGTGCTTGAAAGAAAAATCCTTTCGGCTCTGTAATTTGGTGACCAATAACTGTTGGAAGACGTGTTTTCTTTATTTCACGTTGGAAGTTCAATTTGGTGACCCATCACAAACCGTGAAGCAGGGGAAGCGGAGAACAGCCTACGGTCAATGGAATGGCTTCGTTTTAGAGCTACTTGCAAGTTGCATTGGTCAGTGGTACTAAATTCTCTGCAGATTCTTTGATACTCTAGCAGGGCAGATCAACTTCCTTACCGTATCAAAAACAATTTAGCATGCATTATTTAAGAAGCTTATTTAATCTGATAAAGCTTTTTCAATTAAGTAATCTCAATGGCAAGCTTTGCTCATCCATCTGCCAATAGCCTCTAGCAAGTCCCATGTTTTGAGGCGCTCCGTTAGACATGGAAAGGACTATAGGTCTTCGTTCACTTAAATCCATCAGCTGTGCTCAATTACAGAACAGCCTTCCTGCAGACGGAATGTGAATTGATGCCACACAAAGCTACCTATTTGGATGCAAGATTTTGCTCATAAGCAGCATTACCTGAAACTGAATTTTTTTGAGCCTCAGGTAGGATTGCTTGTGGTAATATGTCCCTTTATAACTAAAATAAAAGTTCTAAAAGAAAGGATTAACGCGACAATTTGTTGTGTCCATGTACTGTAATCAACTCATATCAATTTGTCTTGCGAAAGTTCAGAGTTTTCTGCAACTAAACATTGCCAAAATGGTTAACGCATGCACAGATCAAATGGAATTTATTAAAGCAGCAGATGAGTTGCTGACATGCATGAGGTGAACAGAATAAGACATACAGCATCAAAGCTACGAATTTACAAACCAAAGTTTGAACACCTGAAGTTTCATTTCCCAATTAGACCATCATTTCAAGGTTTTCACCTTGATTACAAATAAATTGTTTCGACTTTCACCAACAAACAGAAACGAATAATAAAAGAATTCACTCTAAGAAGGCCAAAACACCATGAATATATGTTAGCAGACAAATGCAATTGACGTATAGGACGGAAAGGGTAAAAAAACCTAACCTCCTAAGAACACAAATAACAATGGCACAAAGCCGCCTCCAAGCTGGAAACTAAATGGATGATGGTTTCAGAAGGGTGATCAAGATTTCACCTGCAAAGCTCTTTTACAGAAGTCACCTCCCTGTCTGAAGATGGTGAGAGAAGATGTTTGGCTTGGTCTGCATCATCACTCTCTATAGGATCATGTGTGGTTGTCGTGATGAATGAAAATGATTCGGAGACATCTTCTAGGTAGATAGAAAACAACAAGTCAAGGTAATGAACATGTGCATCAAATCTCACTATCTTTTCAAGTGGCATTAGGGGGGAAAAATTAGTAAGCCCATGATTTTTCTTTAAAATAAAATTACAATATCATAATAAATTGATAATAAATGCGATTAAAGTTGATCACCAATGTTCAAATATATTAAGCCATTATTGAAGACTAAATTACTTAACTAACCTGAGAAGCCGTGGTACTCGGAGATCTGTTTAGCATCTGGTAATCTGAGGCTTTCAGGTAGAAGACAATTGCAAAGAGTACCTGAAAACCAGATGAGATCATTAACCTGAAATTCCCTTTAGGTATATATATGTTACTATTTAAATTTAAAGGGTAAAGTAAAATCAGTCAACATGAAAATTCAGCAAATCCACCTTCATCATTAACAATCCACGTGACAATTGTTTTATATATTGTGGTCCATTTGAGCTATCACATAAACAAAATCACTTATATATAAAATATAATAGTTATAGAGAAGGGATGAGCATGAGTCATCGCGCAACAATAAGGTTGCTCCAATGTAACCAAGAGTACATGGGTTTGAAATGTGGAAACAACCTTTCCACATACAGGGGTGTAGTTGCATACATTTAACCCTTCCCAAACCCTGTGATCACAGGAGCTTTGTGCCCAGACCGCTCTTTTTTTAATAGCTCTTTTTTTAATAGTTATAGAGGGATATGATCAAATTCACCAATTCGAGAGCTACACCAATTTTGCGGCACCAATATTGGGCACCAATATTGTAGTGCTAAGAGGCCCTCCTATTTTTTCAGCAAGAGACAGAGGTTAAAAAAACCCTCTATTGTCAAATTTGTAGGATGTCTTTTATCAATATTCAGGAAAGGCTGACTTGATACGTTTGTAACATTTCAGAAACCAATATTTGGCTTGAAAGAAATCATCAGACAAGACTAGTATAAAGATGAAAAATAGATTTTGGTTTTCTGCATATAACACCTGCATTGTCACATGCTTGCAGGAAACACCTTCCATTGTTCATAAACACAAGAAACTTAAATAAAAACCCTCTTCCAATTAGTTCTGGCACCAAGTTACACAGAATTTAACACTGGGCCATGGTCAAACTTATTATGTTTGTAGAGAGACAGTTCTACCATTAACAATTCCAATTAGTTCCAACACTAAATTAAACAGAATTTGAAACTGAGTCATCCTCTCAAACTTAATGTGGGTGTAAAAGGTGGTTTCACCACAGCCATCAGTTAGTGAACTTTTTTTTGTTTTTTAATTTGCATATATGCCTTATGTTTTTTCGCGTAAATACATACAGGGGTTAAAGTTACACAACTAAAATGAATACTAAGCCACGTACGTGAGGGCAAGGCTGCAAGGTAAAATTGTCATTTTGAACTCATAATAGGTTTAACCATGACCCACAGTCAAATTTCATGTAACATATAGATGGAATGAGCATAAGATTTAGTTTGAATTGTCAGCCTTTCTTCTGAGGTCTTATAAATATGGATAACAAAGGACACTTCCGCAACAATATATGCCAATACAGGGTGTTATACGTATTATATCTATTCATTGGCCAGATTCTGATGCATTTTCTGAAACTGCTTGATAAAAAATTGTTGGTGTAACTGGAAAAACAGCTATGAGATGCAAATCATATTCCATTCATCAAGGCTATAACAGCTTCAAAACTCATCTGGGTCATACACAATTTGTTGAAGAAGCAGGAGCACTAGATGGTCTAGGAACTGGTAATCATCTGCAGTTGCCAGTATTTGGAGCCCAAAGAAAAGATATGTTTAGAAGAGGGTAGAAACAATTAAGACCCAGATTTTACTCAGTTGGCAATTCTGGATGTTCTCCATTTACTGTCTAAAGAGTGGGGGACATGCATTGATAGTTTTCTTGATGTGAACGATTGGAAGAAATGATAAGCCATATTTTACTTCCTTGCTCTAGACCATCTGGAGATGTATGTCCGACTTGGTTGAAATTTATTAAATAACATGAGAAAGAAAAAAGGGTGCGGTGTATCTTAGAAAACAATACCTGAATAAAATGAATAGTATAATGTGGTTGTACATAGACTATTCAGTCCATTTCACCTATAGAAAACTATACCTGAAGATAGATGAAAGTCCATATTCACCACATGCATACTGAAAACCATGCATGCTTATTTGATTTCCTTTAGTGATCATTCTAATCTACATCTGTGCATGAATTTTCTTACACATAATTCATACACGGCATTTATAGGTACATCTTTTGATATGGTATAGTAATCATAACGGGGGGTTTCTTTGTGCTTTTGTATGAGGAAGAAAAGAAATACTACTAAAGTCGCTACATGAATTCATTTATATCTTCTTGCTATCTTGTCTGTTTTGGAAGTTGTATAAGGATTTTCTTAAAGTATACAAACAAAAGGTTCTGGTCTCTAATTATAAACTAAGATTGGTAACTGAATAGTGGCTAACTACAATCCACTTAAGAACTATATTGATGTTTTAGATTCTCATATGCTGGCTCATCGCATGTTACTTACTAAAGGATGAAAATGACAATCAAAGTATGACCAAAAAAATAAAAAAAGTCTTTTGACTTGAAGTTCTTTATGTTTGTCCAAATAGAAAGCATTGCTTTATGTATTATTTGTTTTTTGTGCAATTTGACAAAGAATCAGTCATCTCATAATGAGTTCCTTCTCAAACAATGAATGTCAGCACATGAAGGTGTAACTCTTCTAAAAATTAAATATTGAAAAACATATAAGGAATAGGTTATAAAAATGGAAAAAAAGCCATACGGATATTTAAACAAGAAAAAATTACCTAGTCGTGCAAGCCGGTTAACCCAACCAGGGATCTGTCTTCCAGTCAACCTCAAACTAACATCATCCGTAAAGTGATTGCAGTTTTTGGAAATGAGATGATAGGTGTCTCCATGGTAATCTGCAGCCATATTCTCTATGAACGCCCGAAATTCAGAGGGAGGCATATTTACATGACCCAAGGAAATAGAACATCTATAGCTGAATCCAGGACAGTTCTTTGGCTCCACCTCAAACACACCACTTATTGGATAGTCATGGGCTCCAAATGCATACTCCAAACCATGAACTGTTTGATACCAACCCGCCCCCCCCCCCCCAAAAAAAAAAAGAAAAAAAAAAAAGAAAAAAAAATAGTGAACATCGTATGTGGTGTGCTACAGTAGAAAAAAAAAAAAAAGGAAACTTGGATGCTTGATTACCACCATTAATCATGTAAACAAATATTTAAAAAGATTATAAATTTATAATAACATATTTCACAGTGAAAAAAGATCAAACATATGGATGTTTGGAACTCAAAGCAAACATTTCTTGGGTAACAGTTTGGGAACTACTTACCTAGCATCCAGGTACAAATCCCTTCTAGAATAGAAGCAAAACAGCAGAAGGTGCTACTCTATGAATTATGGACCCCAGATTCACAGATAAACTTTTCCAAGTATTACAGAGGCATTTTTCTTATAACCAATTAATAGCAAATAAAATCACTTAGCAGGTCTGCTGCCACCAAAAAAATGGTTGTCCAAAATATTCATGAACAACAAACCACTTGTAGCACCTACACAAGTAGCATAGACTTTTAAATTTCAGCTCACACTTTAGCTCTTTGATCAAGTTATATTAAGAGCATACACTTTTGATGCTCTTAGCATCAAATTGCATACAAAGTACATGTGAAACATGACACTATTTTATTTTTCTTAAGGGTACAGGACCAAGCTGAATATTAGCATACATTGGTAAATCCCTGAAAAGGGCTTCTTCCTTGTGTGTAGTATTTCACAAGGATAAGAAGTGTTTCAGAATCTTGCTTAAAAGTCTCTCCAATTTCTTTCTTTTTAATTCCTTATATAGGACTAGAATGAGCAAGCTTGCAGATATATTTAGACAATCTTCAATGACACCTATTTAAAGTTTAAACTGTTCTTTTGTTCACGAAAAAGGTGAATGGGATTCAGGGCCGGTCCTGATATTTTTTAGGCCTGGGGCCTGTCTGTACCCAGGGCCTCACCACTGTACCCAGGGCCTCACCACTATCAGGAAGAACTGCTAAATTTCAGAAACCATGAGCCCCGACTGGTACAGACAGGCGCCTGACAAAAAAAAAAAATAGGGGCTGGGGCGGTCGCCCGCTTTGACCCGCCCCAGGGCCGGCAGTGATGAGATTGTTAGGACTCATCACCTTGGTGAGTTTAGGTTACTCCTGGAAAGAATAGTATAGAGTTTGCAAATCACCTTGTCTTATGCCTCAAGGTTTTTGAAGTGCTCTAAGACCGTGTAGTTAATTTCAAAACCTAGAAAGTTTTTTTCTGCTACAAAACCGTGGTTAAAAATGGTTTGATCTTATCATAAAAATGATGACTTGAGAAATTCCTTACCCCCAACTAAAGCAAAGACCATATAGCCAAACAATAACATGCCTTCCCCTGCTAAAAGAAAAAACAGAAAACAACTTTATTTTTATTTTTCTTTTTTTCTTTTTGGTTGCATTCTTTTAACATAGAGAAACACATTTTAAGAACATCTGAACAAAAAATAACTAGAGTGGGACATTCAGAGAAGATCAATCCCATTAGAAAACAACATGATTTATAACCCACATTATGCCATACAATCAACTTTTTATTTTTTCCGTTTTAAGTTTTTCTACGAGTCAACATCAAGTGATCTTCAACAACAAACAAAAAAAGGGGAATAACAACAACATTTTCTTCACATAATAATGTAATTACGATTTCCGCGTAATGCCCTTAGAATTTAATAAATTTATAAAAGAGAAACTACAAAACAAACCCTATAACTAAAAACATAACAGCTAAATAGATAATCTTTTTTTCATATAATCCCACTCTGACATAAACACCTATAACTTAAATCAGGTAAACTCCTAGATTGCACAAAATAATCAGTCTAACTTGCACTCTTCCATATTGAATGTTAACCAGAATTATCAAGAAATGAAAGATGCCCACTGATCAGGAGACAAATGTCAACCAAGTTAAAATTTTATCTCAACAAAAAAAAGGAACCAATTTATTTTCAAGAAAAGGCAAAAATTTTCTTTTTTCATATAGAAACAGTGAAATTTGAAAGTTAATATCAAACCAATCCATCTGATTTGTGCTATTTGAAGGTTAAAGCTGCACCAAATTGATTAGGAGAGCATGGGACCAATTTCTTTAAGCTTTGTGTTGGCAAATTTGGCATGAAAGAAACTCCAGAAACTTCCTCAAAAAGAATGGTTTCATCGCTTCAGAAGACCATTCAATCCTATCGTTTTTGTGAACACCTTTGCTCCAAGAAGCTTGTGGCCAAGCATAGGATATTTGGGGTTCCTTGTCACCTTTGTTTCATTCTATTTCAGGCTCGGCCCAAACACTTTGGGCACTCTCTTTCCTCCCTTTTATGTACTTATTCTGAACTCTTTATTTCTTTAATAAATTGGGGGAAGTGTCTCACTTCCTCCATTTATACTTAAAAAAAAAAAAAGGACACAAGCAAGACAAGAAACACATTAATCAGAGGGAAAACCTCCAGCAAACATCAAGACTCCGGAGCAAGAAACCGTTTACCATAAAATCAAAAATAAAGAAACCTCAAAAAAGCAAGTAAGGACCAAAATCCATCGTTTACAAAAAAAAAAAAAAAGGAAAGGAAAGGAAAAAAAAAAAAGGTGAACTTGAAGTTCAACCTCAAAATCTACTCTATATTCTTCCAACTAAAAACTTCATCAGATTCATCTTCAAAAATACACGAAAGCCACCAATCAGGAGAACCTCAACCCAACAAAAAACCAGGTCAAGAAACCATTTAGCAGAACCACCAAAAAAAAAACCAAGAAAAACAAAAAATAGGAAAATAAAAGAAAAAGAAGAGAGAAAATCAACCATGCGGCCGGATCGACTCACCTTCTATCCCCGAGTGGAAGATTCCCACGCCAAACCAGTACATGTAGTTGTTCAACGGCGTTAGATCGTAGACGTTCAGCACCACCGGAACCCCTCTCTCGCCCGAAGAAGTCGATTTCGAAGAGAATACGCACCCCATGGCTGCCCACCTTAGAAGAGCCGATAGAACCGGAGGGGGTGGGGGGGAAAATCCAGAATCTGGAAGGGAACAGAGGAGAGATTTCCCCTCCGCCTCCGTCAGAGCTGGCTGGCCTCGGAAGGGAAGGGGGCAGGACAACCACCTCCCCGGTAATCGAAAGAGGAGCTCCTCGCTGGTGCACGTTTGATGGGAGCCCCTCCCGCCGCCAATACGAAACGACAGAAGGGACAGCCAGCAATGGATGGTATGGGCACGTGGTGGAATCTAAGTGGTGGGTCCCTGGAAGCGCGAGGAGCTTTTACCGCGGTTCCTAACGGTTGAGAAGGTGGAGACCATGCGTTCGCTTGATTCTCCGTTGTCATTCCAGGACTGGAGTCATAATGGTATATACCCCACCCTCGAAGAGTTTGGATACGAATTCAAAATTAAAAAACAACTAGGCTGTTCCTTTTTCTTTTATCCTTGTTTCTTTTTCGTTCCCTGCGCCTCCCTTTTACTCCCTTAATCTCCCTAATGGATTTATTGGCACCATATAAATACTCATGTTTCGAGGGAGGCTAATAAATTGGCTGATTATATGGCTCGAAAAACTATTATTGAAGATTTTAAGTA
Source organism: Elaeis guineensis (assembly GCF_000442705.2). Lineage (NCBI taxonomy): Eukaryota > Viridiplantae > Streptophyta > Magnoliopsida > Arecales > Arecaceae > Elaeis > Elaeis guineensis. The sequence goes on from NC_025995.2 coordinate 120,328,838, forward strand.
CCTAAGAGGGGATGCTTTAGATCCATCTGCTGTCCTAATCATCCATGCTGATGTCTATGGAATTGGTTTTCATAGACATTTCTAAATTCTACCTTTGCACTCAAGGTATATTAGTAATATACTTATGCCGCATAGTGTGCCACCTGCACTATAATATTATCTGTCACTTAAATTGCCATGATATACATATTGGTATCCCTTAAAATATTTAATGCTCGATTTTCATTTGAGAGCTATTTGATTGAGAAGAGTGAAGATCTGAAATCAAAATCAAAATGAGTAACTCTTATTCCAATATTTGGTTGGAAGATCTCATTCCGATTTCAATTCTGAAATGAAATAGGAGTGCTCAATATATATAGAACTCAATCCCTACTCCCTTTATGGTTCAATTTTTCATTCCAATTTCGATTTCGATTACGAACCAAAATTTTGAAAAATTTGGCCATTCCAATTTCGATTCCAAACCATTCCGATTTCCATTCCCATTCTAATTCCGATTGCGAATCAAACACCCCCTTATGCTCTTAAGAGGTGTTTGGTTCGTAACCGAACTCGGATGGGAATGAGAATAGGAATGGCTTGGAATCGAAATGGCCAAATCTTCCAAAGCGTTTGATTCGTGACCGGAATCGAAATCGAAATTAGAATAAAAATTTGAATCCATAGAGAAGAATAGAATTGAGTTCTACATAATTGAGCCATTTCCATTCCACTCTGAAATCAGAATGAGACTCCTTTCAACCAAACGGTTGGAATAAAAATCACCCATTCTGATTCCGATTTCAGACCCTCACTCTCCACAACCAAACACTCCCTTACTACTACTAATCTAAGCCAATGCCAATGCCAAGTTTTATGCTAGAGGTTTGTATATCGCTATGTTGCTGGCTCACTATATTTTCTAATCCGTGATGTGTCCTGTAGTTGTTGCTATAGTATCTGCTGCTATAGCTGGCTGTTTGATTAATTGTATCTGGACATGCTTTATGAGGGATAATATAGAGATGGGCTTGCGTTGGGTCATTACTTGCCAGTTCATTTATCTTATATCGACAGGTTGAGACGACAGGAATTGCTTTTATTCGAGTCAAACAAACAGCCTGATTGCCACTCAAATAATCTGTTTCATGGATTGGCACGGCTTTTGACATGCTTGCTCTACTGCTATTTTTGTATTACATTATTCTTCATCCAGGGCCAGCTAATTTCCCCTTCCAGTTCTTCTTTGACATCTCCTGTGGGCACAGTATCAGCTGGGTTGGTTGCTACCAGAGATCTTGATGCTTCACTATTCTATTCTATTGTATATCTTCAGGTGCTGGTTTCAAATCTCTACGTTGGTGATGCTCAAGTTCTTCGAAGTTCATCTGTCATGCTTTGCGGAGTTCACACCCATTTTACTCTTCCATGATGTTTATATGATATTGATTTTTAGCACATACATTAATAGTTGCTGTGATTATCAGATTTACAGAGCTTCCTTAAAAGGGGCTGCTTACTCTTCTCCACAAATTTGCAGTCAATTGGGAGTGCTTTTTGGTTCTGTCACAATATTTTCAGGCATACTTATAGTCAATAGCCAAGTGTTTTTTTACCATATCTCTCTTTTGGACGCACAATACATAAAGATGGGTTATCTTTTGCCTTGACATCTTGTACGTACATATTTTTCTGTTTTATTGTTACATTGTGCTTACACGTCACTTTGGCAATTTTGGGTTGTAACTCCAGCCCTTTTGTACTTTGTAATTACTAATATTTCATTCAATAAAATCATAGTTTCTTACCAAATAATAATAATAATAATAATAATAATAATAATAATAATAACAATAATCATCATCTAATATATAGATGATATAGAACTTAACACATTTATATGGATCTTCACATACTCTAATTAAAAATCTAAATTCATTAAAATCTAATCACAAGTATTATGATTGGCTAGCTCTCAACCCCAATATGTTGTACTGTTATATTTTTTAGTTCACATAGATCATGAACTAAATTCATAGTAATACCATATGTCAGAATCCAGAGCCTCTTTTAAAAAAATTAATTAAAAATATTATTTAAATTTATTGATTCTATATAAACAAGTGGGCTAGACTTTGAATGGCCAGATTCAAGTTACAGGCTCCAATCAATTGGATTTGAGCCCAAATTTGATCAAACTTCCGTTTATATGGAAAGAAGAAGAAGTTTATGGGGAAGAAGAAAAAAAAAATCGTTAACAGCTACTTTTTCTATTGCTTAGATTTAAAAAATATTAAAAAAAGGCCTTGAAAGTGGATGTGAAGAACAAAAAAAAAAAATCATTAACACTACTTTTTCTACCACTTAGATTTAAAAATATTAAAAAAAAAATCTTGAAAGTGGATGTGATTAATATATATACACACACACACATACATACATACATACATACATATATATATATATATATATTTTTTTTTTTTTTTATATATATATATATATATATATATATGTGGTGTGGTGGTGTGTCCACACACTAATACACACACTAATACATACATACATACATACATACATATATATATATATATATATATATATATATATATAAAAGTAGGCTATGGATGGGATGAAAACAATATAAAAAATCAACCATTAATGTTGATGGGATAGAAAAAATATAAAAAATCAATTATTAATGCATATGGGACAAAAAAATATAAAAAATCAACCACTGATACAGACAAGATAGAAGTCCATGCACGCGGTTGAGTTTCGAATTTGTGCTCATTTTGAAACATTTCTATTTATTCTAAAGAGTCCTTCTTTGATGGATAAATATCATGAAAAAATTGATCAACCTTTTATTATCAACTTACCCATATTTTCATACTTTTCAAGATGGATAGATTACTATTCCATGTATTTATTCATAAAATAAAGAAAATCTTATTCATCTAAGGGATGGCTATATTATTTTTTCATCAATCACTAAAGTAGACATTTAATTTTATTTTTAAGATGCACCATCCTCATTTTCAATACCTCTATTATTCAATGTCCAATAACTCAATTGTCTACTTTCTCCAAACAAAAAAAAAAATAGTAATGCAAAAGAACATAAATAACAGATTTCAAAATCATTTTTCCATGCATAAAACAACATGATAAATTATTTTCCTATTTAAATGTTACCAAAAAAATATTTATGTAGAAAAAATATAATTTTTAGATAATTTTTTTACCCACAAAAAAACGAACCCAATGAGTTTATATTTATCTTGGAGCAACTCTGTTTATCATACTTTTGTTCATTCTGAATTTGTTTTATTTATTCTAGATAAATTTGTATCCAAAATTTATATTTATCCTATATATTTGTAATTATTATGAGAAGATGGGAAAGTGGCCTGAGACTATTAATGCAGATAGGACCTACCACTTTCTGTATTCCTGCAATAAACACCAACTATCTAGGATAAGCGCAAGCTTCAGATACAATAAACACAAATCCATTCAAAATAAATATAAACCTATTCAAAATAAATATAAATTCATTCAAAATAAACACAATAAACAAAAATTAATCCATAATAAACAAAAACAGAATAAACATAAATTTTGTAGCGATAAAATAAACACAAACTTGACCCCACCCTCATCCCATCTATATTAATGACTTTTTTTCAAAAAAAAAAAAATACCAAATGACTGGAAAAGTGATATTAGCTTTTATTTTGCTGTATGAAGATCCATACAGATTAGAAGGATAACAGATGATGAGAAACTCGATCGGATTTGACTCTAATTCCAATCGACCACATTGTAATTTATCTCTCTGTATAAATACCTAAGATTCTCTCTACTGTATAGCTAATGTCAGACTAAATATACATATGGATCCTTTAATTGGCTGGACGTGGAGAGTGACAGAAAGTCCTTTTTCATATGCTGTTTGGGCTTCCTAATATTGGCATAAGCTAGGCTCATGCCTATTCAACATGTAACTCGTTTGGGTTTACAAGTCAAGCATACCACCAGATTGAGCCTAGGAAACATATATCCAAATTATGACATCAGAACTGAATTGACAGATTAACTAGCCATCATCCATTCATGAAAAATTATACATGTTCATTTAACAACGAGGTGAGAACATCATAAATATCTGCTTCAGAACAAACAAAACTATTTGATCGGTAAGCCCTTTGTGAATGCCAAATGTTGGTTAACATCAACAACAGTCTGGAGCAGCAAGAAAATAATTCCTTACAGGACTCAAGCTAATGAAAAGGATGACAGGCAATTAATAGATCAGTGTCCAGTTCATGATGCAATTTGTTCAAATCAAGTATTTGTGTCTTGGTTGGAAAACAGTGTGTTGCTGCAAAACGTGTAGGGACTATGTCCTTCACTTTTGACAGTCTCGGATCTTCAGGGCATCGGACATCCATCAGCAACAATTCACAGTTACTAGTTGGGCACAAGAATGCATCATATTATACTAAAAACGAATGAGAGAAGGAATTTTTGGGATAGAGCTGCTGATAAGCATTTGATGAAAAAGACAAGATTTGGTGACCGAGGTTGATATCCTCATTGCAGAATGAAAACCAGCATAAGGTCATATTGGAAAAAGAGCAGCTTGACATGCAATATACGAAAGTACCTTCAGTATCCTAAATTTAATTATGTACGCAATGTATTACTTAATATAGGCTATAACAGCCTTTTACTGGAGTTCTATCGCATTTTTTTTATAATTGCCGCAACTAATTCTATATATGGTGGAATCTGATTTACGTGATAAAATTGTTATTTGCATGTTTTCATCTTGTTAATAGCAAATTCTAGCATCTGATATTCAAGTATATTTACTGCCGTACAACCTGTTTTGTTTGTGCTGAAACTAAACCACGCACACTTTGACCTTTACACCAGTTGGTTCTAATTACCTGATTCTCTGTGTACTTATATCATGCAAAACAAAAATGAATTAAAATAGTCTAGATCTAAACCCGTATCTTGAGGTCTTGAACCTATTATCATTTGGTCTTTCAACCTAAGGATGGGTTTGGTGTTGCTTCTACCTTTCCCCAAGTCATCCTACAAAGCTTGATTAATTCAAATTCTTAGTATTTGATCAATTTAAGTTTTCACCCTAAGAAAACTTATTTTCTGTATATTCAGCATTTTGTAATCACAACCTGTATAATATTTCTTTTAGTGGATGGTCATACCATATTTGGAAAACAAGAAGCAATTCTCAAATGACATCACCAAACACTTAGATGTCACTTGGCATAAAAAAATTGTTTCTATTTTATTTTTAATTTTGTTTAAATACAAACATGTTTAGCATCCTCAATTATTTTTACAAACATAAACATGATAATGATGGCTGAGGTAATGATAGTGGTGGTGGAGACAATGGAGGCCATAATTGTGATACAAAAACTTTTCACAGTTAATTTTTAGAAGCTATCAAATTTATTTTCAGGTCTAATCTGATGATTTTGATATATGCAGACTTAAGATTTGAGATGACTAGACCTAAGTAGAAGTCAAATGGACAAGCTTCTGTCAGCAACTCCTGTTCAGCATGAAATTCAATTTGAGATGGCTTGTACTACCAGTAATTATGTTGAACATATGCAAAATTTTGAGATAAGAAGTTAAATGAACTGCACATAAGCAAGGCCTAGCTACCTTGTGTTTGTCTTGATATAGCCCACAATACTGAAATATAATAGAGATATATTTATAAGAACAATTGGTTCGATTTTTACCATTTGTATTCTACAATAGCATATAACAAAAATCTCGCACAAGTTATATGGCCAACATATAGCTACCCTATTGCTTTCTCTATCAATAATTTTTGTGTGAGATTTATGCAGTGCCCTAGAATTTTGTATGTGAAAATAAATTTTACCTGCAATATGTAAAATAAACCTCAATCCTTAGATTGCATCTAACGGATGCAATTGTTTTCACACAACTTCAGGAGTCAAAGGTACCAACTTGCTAGTCCTAACTCTCGCAACTCTTTGCTCTTGAGTGACTTCCCTCACCTACCGCCTCCTCATGTTCTTGAATTAAGGAGGTGGACCTAGATCCAAGATTCAACTTCACCGCCTTTTCAATGGCCAATTAAGATGGCTACTTTGTGCCCCTATTACCACCTCCAATTTTCTTCTCAACTGCCTAACGGCTCATTTCCAACACCAAGATTGATGTCACGGATCTTTCAATTCTTCTGCAAATTCCCTTGCCTCTTTCTTTCACAATATCGAGTTTAATCAAGCCATGCTCAAGCCAACTCGAGATTAATAGAGCTCAACTTGAGCTGGCTCTTGCCAGCTCGTATTGAGCTCAAGCCCAGCCGAGAGGGTTTTTGAGCAGAGCTGGCCTTGTCATGCACATGTTCAGCTTGTCTACACCCTTAGTAGCCAGAATCTTCTGTTTTCAGTGGTGCACCCGCTTACAAGCATGACTCAGCAAGAACACGTCTCAAAAATTGGACACAAGCATGATGCCCAGCCTTTGCAAGGCTGATACTTGATAAAATGTAATCCAAAATAGTTTTTAATGCAAACACAAGGGACATTATCAGTCAAGATTGAAATCTTTCAGATGAAAGAATCCCGAAGTGGTTCTGCTACCGTCACAGACTTGGACCACGATTTTTGGGGAACACAAACTCTAGCAAGCGACCAAAAAATAGAATCCGAACCCACAGCGTTGCCCGATCATTTATAAAAAGGAATTTCAAGATAGTCTAAAAAACTAAAGGACATAATTCATGACGGCAGTGATACTGCATATCAAGATAATTACAGGATAAGCTTTATACAAATGACTCAGGGTAAGACAGAATAGTACTTCCACTACATCCATGACCCTGATATTTGATCATGACTCAGATAAAAGCTGTAAGCCCAGTTAAACAATACTTACATCATAACTCCGGTATCACATGAATCACGTTAATCCAAGCAATTTCATAATTAAATATGAAAACATAATTATAACCATGATAAGGATTAGAAAAAAGCAGCAACATCAGGCTAATCATATAAAAATCAAGAAGCAAATATCAAGTGCAAATATTTCTTAATTCCGATGCCCGTAGGGCTTCTTGACGATAGTTCGAGGAGGGGATATAAAGGAAAGGACAAAAGAAACAGAGAGAGAACTAAGGAACCCTAATTTATGCAGGACATCGGAAAAGAAAAGAAAGAACTAATAGAACCCTAAATTATGCAGCGAATGAAATAAAGCGAAGGCAAAAGAAGGCGATACCAAATCGGGAAAGAAGATGCCCAAGGTCTTGGAGACGATCGATCAAATAGAAGCGCTTGGATTTACCGCCGTCAACGGGTACGTCCAACAGAGAGATCAGTGTGGGCAGAACAATAAGCTCTTTTTAGGACCTCATTATCTCCTTCCGCCACCATCGCCCACCGCCGGCGACGGACTGGGCACACGAACGAGGAGGCGGCTCCCGGAGGAACGGAGAAACGGGGCCAGGGTGGGGTGGGACAGGAGGAGGAACGGAAGCGCTTGAGGAGCCCGATGGTCGAACCAAGAAGGAATGGATGGGGGAAACTCTTACAATCCAATCAGCCTATTTATCCAATGCCCCTGTACATCGCACCCTTCCGCGTGAATTGCACGCGAGTAACGGTACGATGCACGAGGGATGTTGGATTATAAATGTACCCTGATCCACCGTTCGCGCCCAAGCCTGGTCCGCGTTAGAAAAATAATTGTTCCCGGCTTCTTGATTTACGACCTCCTGAAGTCGGCGAATGCTGCCGACTTCTATCGTGCAAATATTATGACTAATTTTCTGGTTTAAACCTAAACGTACTTTTGGTTACAATTTCTTTTTTAATTTTTAATTTTAAAAAATATTTTTTATTTTTTAAAATTTTATTATTAAATAAAAATAAAAAAATAAAAAATATGTTTGGTAACTACGTTGCTATAAAGCAAAAGATAACATTTGAGAATGGTAGTTGAAGAGCTCGATGAGAGAGAAGGGTTCGGAAAGAGAAGGAGAAGGGAGTAGAAAGCTGAAGAACTCGATGAGGGAGAAAGATTCGGATTTTTTACTTTTTGTTTTGACATTTTAGATATGAGAAGTAAAAAAAAATAAAAAAATAAATTTTAAAATTAAAAAATTTTATTTTATATATAAAATAATTTTTTTAATTTTTTAATTTTTATTTTTAATTTTTTATGATATTATCAAATATTTTTTTTGATTTTTTTAAATAAAAAAAATTAATGACCAATCAAACGCACCCTAAACTACTTTTTAAGCCCTCTGTTACAAGTTACAAACTTGAAAGCCCCCGCTTACCGGATAGTGCCATCCTAATTTACAAAGCCTTCTTGTGTGCTTTAATCCACCTATTATCTCATGCATCAGGCGTGCCGGCCATAGTTAGAATACAAAGAGAGACAAAATATGGCTGATAGAGACCAAGGACATCTCCCTTGATGTGTTATGTACGATCCATAATCTCAACCCTTAACCCTTTTATATCTCAATTCCGCCAACGGTAGCATTGTACAATGTCACCTTTCATTTTTATGAAAGCAGATGTATCATATCACAGTCTCCGTCAAAGCACCACACTGTGTCCATCACACTTAGCATGGATCAAGATGTAATAGATGGCTGGGTAAGTGTGATGGATCAATTTGACTTAACATTCCTCCTTAGAAATTAAACTATTTGTGTGCCATGTGCCACTCTCTTATACTTTCTTGAAACAAGATTTGTTAGCATAATAGAATGGAAATCATGGTCATTTAATTATCCAGCTCAAGCACAATTTGAATTTTTTTTTTTTTTTCCCATCCCTTTCCCCAATTTGACTAGAATGCTAAGTGTCCATTATACTTACCCAGCCAACATCTGAGCTTCCCCATTCGGCCTCTCCAAGCCTCCCATCTGGTCGACTCCAAGAATGGAAAGAAAAAAAAAAAAAAAAAGAGAAACACTCAGCCCACCCTAAGACTCTTATATTTCTCTTCCTGCCCCTATTTTAATTTTTTTTTTTTTTTTGTTTTAAGGCCAGACTGGGTTTCAAAAACACATGGATGGATGGGGTCTATGCTGGAAGGGAGGAAGTATTGGAGAGCAGCGAAAATGAAGGATTTTCCAATGATTTCAAAAAGAAAATGAGAATTCGAGGATCGAAAGGGAAGGAGAAGCATGGAAGTAACTCTAGAGCGGCGGAGAGAAGAATAAAGAGAGATGGCAAAAGGATAGCAGAGGAGGACAGAGGGCAGAGTCTGCGAACAGAGCAGGGAGACATCCGTTATATGTCTTCTTGGAGCTGAGCTTAGGAGGAGTGGGGCGAGACGGGAAGGGAAGGGGCGGGTGCGGCCAATGGCAGTGGCGGCAATGCTCGAGCGAGCATCGAAAAAAAAAAGAAGAAAGAGAGGATGAAAAAGAAGAAAGAAAAAGAAAAAAAAGAAAAAAAAGAAAAAATTTAAAGTTCAGATTTTTTAATTAATTATTATATATTATAATAATATATATGAAGATGAAAAGGAGTGCTTTGCAAACTAGCTCAGACCTGAACAATTGATCGTCAATGGGCAACCATTGAGACAGGAAGAGCTTGATGAGATTTTGGGGTATTCAATATCGATGCACAAATTGAGGCCTGAAAGGTACTAGTATGACAAAGATTTTGAACTATTGGAAAAGATAAAAACTCTTTCAATATATTTAAATTTTTTTGCGTGCTTATAATCAGTTAGTTTGATGTTTAAACTTTAGTGTAGTATTAAAAATTGAATTGATAATGCAATGAGAGAAACACATTAGGTATAGAATATATTTTTTTTATTTTTTAATTATTTTAAAAATATAAAAATAGATATAAATAAATTAATAAAATAATATATTTTTTAAATAAAATATTATTTAACAAAATATTATTTAAAAATAATAATAATATTATTATTTTTAAATAATAATAAAATAGTATTTTTAAACAATAGAAAAAAATAATATTTTAAAAAATAAAAGTAAGGGAGGGAGAAGAGATGAAAATAATAATAAAAAATATTATTTAAAAAAAATAAGATATTATATGAAAAAGAGAATGTGCAAGTGGAGGATCCAAGAATTTTTCTATTTTTCTCGATTACTATAATATTATTTAAATAATCTGATTTTATATTTTTATTTAAAAATTTGATACCAATGATATCTTTTATATCAGGTTAGATTTTTAATTTATAAAAATATTATTTAAAAAATAATAATTATATACCGTGGGGTTCTAAGCTAGTTTCTTTTTAACCTGAATCTGACCCCACTGACCCAACCCAGCCCGATTGCCACCGTTATTTAAAATCGAGCCGCTCTCAGTTTTAACGTGGCGAGCTGGCGGCCGGGCGAACCTAGGGCATGCCGCTTCTCCGCCCGCTCCTCCCCTTGTCCCTCCCCTACCGACTCGTCGCCTCCCGGCCTCTCGCCACCAACTACAGTGGCCGGATCGTCCGAGTCGACTCGTCCGGCCGCGCCATCGCTGTCGCCGTCGAGGTCGACCCGCCGGATCTCACCCGTGACACCCGCGGTTATGTCCTCCCTCGCCGCGACCTCGTCTTTCGCGTCGTGCGGATCCTTAGCTCCGCCTCCCCGACCTCCGACCCCCTTCTTGACCTTGCCGACTACTTACAAACCCTAACCCTAACCCCAACCCCCGCCGAGGTCAGCGAGATCCTCAAGTCCATCCGGAGCCCGGGCAGGCCCTCGAGTTCTTCCGCTTCGCCGCCTCCCTTTCCGGATTCCGCCATGATTGCTTTACCTACAACCGGATCCTCTCCATCCTCGCGAGGTCGGGGGCCGACCCGGATGTCGTCCGCGGAATCGTGGACGAGATGGAGCGGGAGGGGGTGCGGGGGAGCATCTCGACCGTTAACATCTTGATCGGGATCGTTGGGGGCGGGGAGCTGGAGCGGTGCCTGGAGCTGGCCAAGAAGTGGGATCTGAGGTTTAATGGGTACACCTACAAGTGTTTGGTGCAGGCTTACTTGAGGTCTCGGGATGTGGAGAGGGCGTTTCGGGTTTATGAGGAGATGAGAAGAAAAGGTTACAAATTGGACATCTTTGCTTATAATATGCTCCTGGATGCGTTGGCTAAAGCTAATAAGGTTTTCCCTGATCTCTTGCCTTAGAATCTAATTCAAATTTAGGGTCTTGTTAATTGGTTCTCAATGATTCTTTTTCTACAATTTGTTATGATTCTAATGCCGCATGGAGTTCGAAAACCGATTTTGATGGCTTAATCAAACTTACAACTATAAGATATAAGGACGGTTTTAGTTTAATCCTTACTGCAGTGCCTGGATGGGCCAGCAAGATTTTTGACTGATTTATTGAACTCTTCGACTGTGTGTGTTGCAGTGAAGATGGACATCATAGAGGCCGTTTCTAAGTTTTGTCGATCGGATGATGGATGTAGACTGTGCAGGTTGTCAAGTGGAGATCCAAAAATCATTAAAGGAATTTTATATGACAAAATGAAGGATAAAGGCATTTTTATTGTCATTTGGAATTGCACTTTCCTTGCTTAAGCAAGATTGTATCCGAGAGTTTGTTGGCCAGTTATGAGCGTGTTAATGCTTAGGAGAGGTGAGGAGCGGCTAGATTTCTATGTGAGTTCATTACGAGGGATCTATGAGTCTCAGTGTGAATCGCAAGTTTTATTTTTTTGTCTTTTTTTACTAAAAAAAGCGGGAGAGTTGCTGGTGTATGAGGGATAAAGAACTATTGCTTCACCCTTTGTTCCTAGATTGTTCAGAAAGTTCATTTGGTGTAGCAACACCTGCAACACATTGGGGCGAGTGGTCTGCTTTGCTTTTCGTCTTTTACTATGATCATGGAAATTTGCAAGTATTGTTCTAGTGAGAAAGAGAAATGAGAAAGGGTGACTAGCTCATATGAGGAATTTCATGAAGTGTATGTTGTAGTCTTTGCTTCCTAAATTTAGAAATCAAGATATAATTTGGCTGTTTTTGGATGCTGAATAACTAACCAGCCCCACAATAGACCTAACCATGTGTATCTAACCCCTAACCAGCTAACTAGTCAATGAAGTTATTCATAGTTTGCTTGGCGCTTCCATGGTTAATGGGATAAAGTTGTGAAGATAACTGAAAAAGTAAAGAGGCGGAGAGAAAAGTTCTAGATGGTTAACTTTATTTTATCCTCCATAGTTATTAAACCCTTATTGGACTGGCTGATTTGACTGGAATACCAGTGAATTGCCACCTGTCTGGTCTGATTTCATATTCAGACTGCTTTTGCAGTTGGCTCAGTGAGAACCAGGGTGAACTGATATACATACATGCATGCATACATACATACCTACATACATATACATACATATTTAAAAAGGACATCCCGGACTCTTCAAAGCCAGATCCATCAGGCCATTAGAAAATACAAAATTCTTTTGAATGTTGTTACTTATTTGCGTCTCTCTCAAATTCATTATATATTGTGATAATTAATTATGCTTAGGTTGCATTATGTATCATGATAATTTATTATGCTTATGTTAAAGCTATGAGAAACAAGCTGTAATCTATTTCTCAATTCTTTCCATGAAAAATAATCAATTCATTTTAGTAAGAAAAATATTCTTTATTTTATTTTTTAAATAGTATAAAAAAGAATATTTTGATCGGTTTCTAAGGTTTATATGTATTTTGATCTAGCAACAGTGCTTGCTTTAATATATTAGTATTTATTTGATTACCTGCTTTCGTGAATCAGGTTCTGGGATTCGTAGGTTTGGGTCATTTTAGTTTTTTTGTTTATCAGTGTTAGTGATCTATTAATCATGTTATAGAAACTACAAGATACCGATCAGGAAAATAAAGGAGTAATTTGTTTGCATAATGATCATAACTTGCATTTGTTAAAGGTAAATTAATTTATGTTATGAGCTTCTGCTCTTATATTCTTGCTATCAAAGTATTGGTAACTATGGAGATGTGTTATTATTAAAGTGGTTATTAAAATTTTTTGTATTTAGATAATTTAAAGTAGATGATTTGTTGATAATTTATTATTAATTATGCAATTTTATATTATCTAATTTTAATGGTTTTCATTTTTTAAACAAGAAAAGGTAACTTGGTCTGACCGGTTGATCTGGCAGTCAAACTACTGAGCTAGTGACCTAGACTGTTGGCCAGGTTGATCTCCGGTCCCATTTTTATACCTATCTCGCCCTTTTCATGGTTAAGAACCTTTTTGGGCCTTTGACCAAATAAAGTAATCTACCACTTTGTGGGGGCATTTGGCTAGTTATAGAAATAACTCCTCATATCCACCGCTTGACCAACATCTAGACACAACCTTAGGGGTTAAGGATTAACTTCCTGATTCGCATGCATGGGTACAATTGCAAGGTGCTAAACTAAAGGATAGGAAAATTTGATTGCAGGAAGGAGGAAGGCAAATGGAGACCCTAGAATACATTAGAAAAGGTAAAAGGAACTTGTAATTCACTACAAAAATTTATTGATTTTCATTTCTCAATTCTTCATTGTGGGGATGGACCTATTATTTACACACATGGGCTAAGTGAATTAAATGATGAGATGTACCAATTAATTTGTATTCTTCTAACTTTTTTTACTCTGAGACTTTGTTTCTCAATTCTCCATTGTGGGGATGGACCTATGCTTTACATACATAGGTTAGTTGAAATAAATAATGAGATGCACACGTAATCTGAATTCTTCTAACTGTTTTTCACTTTGAGAGAACGTCAAAGTTTGTAGTACTTCTCGAACTTACTAATCAATTTGTCCTCAAACTAATCTTCTGTGCCCAGCATGACTTAAATCAGAAGAAATCTTGTAGATCGCTATTTTCAGCAAGTTGAAGTTCTACGTGCAAATGGATTAACCGTGCGGGGAGCTCTTTCTTTTGCTTATCTAGGACTTTAGACAACCCTTTAAGCTCAATCATTGAATAACTGTTGGATATCACATCATAAAGTAGTAGTCTTAACTTATTTACACAAGAATTTCCCTTACATGATTTAATGGCTCATAGCAATCATTTAATTTTCTAGTCCATTATGTGCTCTAATACAAGTGAAGAAGAACCCATGCATTTTCTACTTAAAGCACTCTGTAAATGCAGTTTTTTTTTGCCAACAAAATCATAGTCTCTAGATTTAATATAGTACTATAATTCAAAGGAGCACATGGAAATTGTATTGAAGAAGAGGATCATAATCACACAAAGTTCTCTAATCATGTTATTTCTCTTACAGTCCTTCTGGACAACTTCCATGCTGTGCCTGTAAGTGTTGCCTCTGGGAATAAGAGGCACATGTAGTTCTAGTTCTTCTGGATGTAAAGGTTTGTTAAGGAGTTCCATGAGAAGTGTTAAATTCTGAACTGCGTTGTTCCTATGCATGGTTGGGAATCCTATGACTTTGTGAAGAAGATTCTTCCAGATGTGGCTCTTTATGAATCCCAAGGATTAAGATGGAGGAGATGAAGAGGCTAATTCATTCTAGTTTTGACCCTCCATGTCCATCCAGGCACACATCTGTTTAAGTCAAGCAGTTTTATTGTCTGGCTTCCATCCTTATGAAATCATCCAGCTGTTGCATTTCTATTAGCTTGGAAATGTGCTTCTCAGGATCCTGATGGATTATTTGCTATGCTTGTGGTGATCCTTTGTTTTTAATAAATCATTGCCTTTTGCGACCAACTGATGCATTCTTGATGAATCTAGGCTGCTAGTTACTTGGTTGGAGGTATAGTAAGAAGTAGAGACAGAAGAGGACAATGGAAGAAGATAAAAGGTGTGAAATAAGTATAGCTAATGTTTTCATAACTGTATAAGTGCTGGGTTAAGGGTTCATGTTGTTCTAGTCTTCTTTCTCATGTTTGCTTATCTCTATTTTGCTACATGATATAAGGAAAATGTATTATGAAGTTTCTATACTAGAACAAACTTGTAA
This sequence comes from Elaeis guineensis, assembly GCF_000442705.2. NCBI lineage: Eukaryota > Viridiplantae > Streptophyta > Magnoliopsida > Arecales > Arecaceae > Elaeis > Elaeis guineensis. The sequence continues at coordinate 120,343,849 of NC_025995.2, forward strand.
GTATATCATATATGGTAAAGTCAGTTCTTTTGAACTTTGTGATGTGATACTGTTCTAGATATTTAGTCCCAATCTTTTGAATTTTTTAAAGAATATGGTTTTTGTATGTCTTCCTTCTTTCTTCTTTGTTATTACTTGGTAATTTCCTTAACTTTTTTAGCTGATTTGTGTCACTTCAACAGGTGGATCAAGCTTACAAGGTTTTTGCAGATATGAAACATAAACACTGCGAGCCAGATATGTATACCTATACGATTCTCATCAGAATGTCAGGAAAGTTAGGGAAAACAGATGACTTTCTCTCTTTTTTTGAAGAGATGATAAAAAAAGGCTGTGTGCCTAACCTGTTTGCTTACAATACCATGATTCATGCACTTGCCAAGAACCGAATGGTGGATAAATCCATCTTTGTTTTTTCAAAAATGGTCGAGAATGATTGCCAGCCCAATGAATTTACATATAGTGTTATGATAAATGCTTTAGCAATGGAAGGGCAACTAGATAGACTAGATGAAGTTGTGGAAACATCTGGTAAGTACATGAATAAGTCAATCTACGCATATCTGGTAAAGACACTAAGTAAATTAGGCCATGCAAGTGAGGCCCACCACCTGTTTTGTAAAATGTGGAGCTCTCATGAAAAAGGCGATAGGGGTGCTTACATGTCCATGCTAGAGACTCTGTGCAATGCAGGAAAGACATCGGAGGCCTTAGACTTGCTAAATAAGATTCATGAAAAAGGAATAACAACTGATACTGTCATGTATAACATGGTATTTTCAGCTCTGGGTAAACTAAAGCAGGTATCCTATATCTGTGCTCTTTATGAACAAATGAAGCATAATGGCCTTTCACCTGATATATTCACTTATAATATTCTTATCTCAAGCTTTGGTAGAGCTGGTCTAATTGATAAAGCCAGTGAACTCTTTGAAGAAATGGAGAGTAGTGAATGTAAGCCTGATGTCATCACATACAATTCTTTGATAAACTGTCTTGGGAAAAATGGAGACCTCGATGAAGCTCACATGCATTTCAAGGAGATGCAAGAGAAGGGATTGAATCCAGATGTTGTCACATACAGTACCCTTATTGAATGCTTTGGCAAATCAAATAAAGTTGAGATGGCTTGCAGGTTATTCGATGAGATGCTTGCTAGGGGATGCTTCCCCAACATCGTGACATACAACATATTACTTGATTGTCTTGAGAAGTGTGGGAAGACAGCAGAAGCTTTTAACCTATATGCAACTTTGAAGCAACAGGGGCTGACTCCGGACACAATAACTTATTCAATTCTTGAACGGTTGGAAAGTAGGTCTCACAGAGCTGTAAGAGTTCGCAAGCAGAGTCGCATAACAGGTTGGATTGTTAGCCCCTTGAGGTGATGAAGTCTGGTTGTTTGTAAAGGGAAATGCTTTTGTCGGACATGATGATATTTCAAGTTCCCTTTGCAAGTTCAGAAAATGCATATTTTCTGTTTTGGTTATCATGTAGAGGTGTCCTTATCTAGTGAAGTGCTGCACATGGACTTTGGGTTTCCAATTTACAAACAAAAGGGATTGGAGGAGTTCCGTTCCCAAATATGATGCACCCATGTCCTGGGCTGAAGGTAGGAAAGCTGATCATTGATGTAAGGGTATTCTGCGACAAAAAGTGTTGGCTTTTGCTTTGATAGGATCCACTACTACTCATCATTGCATCAGTTTCTAAGTTTGGAAAGGTGAAACATAAAACTTTGAACTTCAGTTGTTATGTATGGTCACTGCAGTGAAGTTAATTTTATCTCCGTAAGATTTCAATCCCTAAAAATTGGACATGATTCTTAGTAATCATCAAATATGATATTATTGATACATGAGTTAAGTCTAATGCCAAGATCTCTTTTTTTGGGATGGAAACCATGACCTTTTATTGAAGGTTAACAACCATCAGCTAATGGATGGGCTAGTTGCTCAATAATAGATATGATGGTTATGCTTTACATATTTATTAGACCAATTTTATAAGACTAACGTCCTAGTATCAAGCTGGTTAAAGTTCAATAAGACTAATGTCTTTCGACCTTGCCAGAACTAATTTCATGATTCCCTTAGTCAGATGTAGCGGTACATGCTCTGTTACCTGGCATTTTGCAACAGTATTCTAATTGCAATTTAGTAGATAGATGATGGATTCAGGCTTGTCCACATTAGATTTCTCCTGTTTCAATGTCAATTTGTTAGTAGGTATTTATTAAATGTAGCATACTTACAAACTTCATCATACTTTAACTGCTGGTTGAGTGATCTGCCTTGTGGAGCTTTCTGCATAATATATGACTTTACTGGATTTCCACCCTAGACTGAGCAGCATCCCTTGATTTATAACTTTTTAGGCTTGTTTTACTGAAGAAATGCTGTAGGAGACATTACTAGATTTTTACAACACTTGGTTGAGATTGGTTATTAGAGTGTGAGCCTTAGCACACTGGTAAGGTTGCTCCCTCATGACCCCAGGTTTCATAGGTTCGAAACACAAGGAAACAGCCTCTCTGCATGCGGGCCCAGACACCATAATGATGGGAGCCTCGTGCATTGTGGTGCCTTTATTTTTGGTTGAGATTGTTTATTCATTATCCTAATTCCAATACATTATTCATTAGGTTGGTGATCAGGTATTGGTTGTCGTTGGAGTTGGGGGATGAGAAGGGAAACCCATCTGGAATAATTATCGGTCTACTACTCTGGGAAACACCTTCAAGACTCGAACCCAAAACCTCCCAAAATTGGCAAGGGAATGCTGCCATTGTCTAACTGCCCGGTTCCCATCATTGGGTGCATTTTCCCACATGCATAAGAATACAATTAATTAGTTCAGTATTCTTTCAAAGAAATATTTTTCAGTTCTTCTCATTTACTTGTGAGGTAATTATGGTTGTTGAAACCTTCCATTGATTTAGTAATTATTTTCTGAACAAGATATTTTCATTCTCTCTAATTTAATTGGTGGGTAATTATGGCAGTCAAACTGTCTGTTGCATTGGTTTAGTTTAGATTGTTCTTATTCCAATCTGGCTGAGAGGAACACTCTCACAATCTCACATACCACAAATGGGTATTGTTCCGGTTCATTTGTTAGATTTATTTTATTATACAAGCTACTGATATTCATATAATATCTGAGGGATATTAATAAATGCCTTCTTTATTTTGAGGTCATATCTTCACGGTTTTGTTTCAGAGTGCATTTTGTAAACAACCAATACCATTTTTATGTTGGATATACTGTTGTAACAAAATTCCTTTTTCTCCACATGGATATCTAGGACTGATGGCAATTTTTGATCATCAGAGCAGGGTCTCAAATGCATTGATTCTACAAACATGCAAGCTGCATGAGATTAGAAAGAGGATTCAATTTCAGGCTAGCGACAATGAGGTGAGAAATCAAGCCTAGAGTCTTGACTTTTTATTTTGATTGTTACCATCTCCCTTTATAAGCATTGATACATTAACTTAACTGCAGACTCTATGAATATGGAATATCCTATAAATTAATATAAAACCATGAAAGTATTAGTTCCCTTAGATAAGCTTCCATTACAAGTCACCCTTCTGAAATGAGTAAAAGGCCTGCTTTTAAATTGTTATCTGTTGGAGGGTTGAGACATCATTTAAGATGGAAGAGCCACAAGCCAAAACTCTAGGTTATCAAAATACGCTGGAACTCAATAATACAAGGTCAAGCTTGGACTTTTTTGAAACAGGTCAAAGTAACGCCAAACCTCCTGATTCCCTGAAAGAAGAACTCCACTGTTCATGTGTCAGTCTATCCATATTCTCACCAACAGGTGTTTCTACAAGGGAATTGTCCCGTAAAATATCTAGCTAATTTCAAGGTAAATAGGTCAACTTGAGGGAAATGAGGATGAGGAAAGAAATCATGCAGCAGTACAAAATTAATGGTTAAAGTGTCTAGGGAGTAGAGACCATGTCAGCAAGACTCCGTACTAACTAAAGTTGGCACAAATTGATCCCATTATTTAACTACAAGTTGTAAATGCAATGTACTCTGGCCCTGAGTCTGTGTGAGAAAGTGGGAGATTGGTGTCAGTTTGACAGCTGGTTAGAAGAAAATGAGACATTTCCATGAAAACAAATTTTGCTATTTCTCCATTATTAAGTTACAAGAAAAAAGACTGCCTTTGTCAGCACCATGCATAGTTCATCCTGACACGTGATACACTGGTGGGGGTATTGCTGAGTGAATGAGGGTGTTCCTTGTTTCTCTGAATTTTCCAAATAAATTCCTCATGACCTTATATAAAGTTTCAGTGAATTAGAGATTTTATTGCAATCTTAGTACACTCTTGTGGCTCTTGCACCTTAAATACTTTCTCAAGCCTTCCACATTTACCAACGTTAAACTAGGTCGTCAGAACCTGTCTATCTTTTCTTTTCCTTTTGTGGATAAAGGGGTCAGCCTCTAAAATATTTTTCACATTTGATTCACTAAATGCCTAAATCTTCTCCAAATTTGCAGTTAAATTTGTGACTCACATATATAAAAAGATTTGAGTTGTTTGTAAAACTTTACTCTGTAATGTTGAACCTGTCAATGGTATCACAGCTATTTGTCAAATGCTTCATTCGCTTAAAATAGCTGCTTGAATGACACATGCTGAGTGCTAGTACATGTAATGTGAATATCGATGATGTATTTATAGAGCAGTTAGAAATTCAGTACTAGATCTGTGATTGAGTTGTTTGTAAAAAATTATTTTGTAATGTTGCACCTGTTAATGGTGTCACAGCTATTCGTCAAATGCCTTGTTCACTTAAAATAGCTGCTTGAATGACACATGCTGAGTGCTAATACATGTGATTTGAATATCGATGATGCATTTATGTAGCAGTCAGAAATTCAGTACTAAATCTGTGTAACTATCTTTTGTTCCATGACAAAGGTGTTTCCACATATTGAAAGACATCATAATATGATGTGTATATGTGCCTATCTCGGTGTCCATGCTTGTATATTTGTGTTTGCATTCATGTGCACGTGCATGTATCTGATTATTTTATGCATCACATGTTTGTTCATAATTATTTTCAAGGTTCTCCTAGTGATATGCTTTGGCTGCCCTTGTTGTCTACAGCTGCTAGATCAACACCACCCAGTAATGTTAAATTAATTTCTTCAAATTCCTTTTCCGAGAGAAATGACAGCAATCCAAGGAGTTGAGGAAGCAAGAAAGTGTCTAGACGTGGCATCTGTACTTGGTCTAGAAAATGATAAGCCAGAGATGATGGTATTAAGCTGTTGATGGCATATGCCATGTAGGTGGTGTAATGCGATCGCAATTACTATTCACTAGTGTAATCAAGCAAGCTATTCATGTGAGCAGAGGCTTCTCAATAGCTATGGCAACCTTGGCCTATCTGCTACTTGTTATAAGAAGTCCTGAGAACCGAAGTGTGATGGCTTTAATTCTCATGTAGTGGTAAGCGTTCTGTATTTCTTGTAGATAGCTATAACCATGCTGGTGTCATAGATTTGATTGAGACATGAAAAAGAGCCCCAAGGTTGGTTCAAATGCATTGTCATCGATAATTTTAAAGTCAAATAAAAAGAAAAAAAAAGATTTAGCAATTATTCCAACTGATTGAGTGGGTAAAATCATTTATGGCCGTCGATACTGTCATACCCTCATCATTATCCTCTCTGATGAGGCTTTTTCAATTTGAGTAATGATCCGCCACCTGTATAATATTATTTCTGAGGCAGCAGTATGATATGATCAAGTGTTGAGTAATTTTTGTTTTAAAGGGTAAGTATATGATGAGATTATATATCCATGCTCTATAAATGCAATGTATAAAGCTTTAAGCTAAGGAACTTGCATGGTGGCTATTTATTTTTTTTTGCCCCCCCCAAATATTTGCTCCAGATAAAGTCGGAAGGCTCTACTGACTTTAATGAAGCTTGTTAACTTAAGGACATGTAGGAATCTGTAAGTTAAGGTTTAACAAGGGTGCTATTGAATTTTTTCCTTGACATGTACGCTGTATGAAGTGTGGAAGGCATGGCTGCCTTCTGCCTTGATTGTTACCGGCAACCTAGGGGTTTATAAGTAATTAACGTTCAAACATGCTGCAAATAATTTTCATGGATTGCTCTTTATAGAAGTGGGCAACTTTTGACAGCTTTGGGCTTAAAAGTTTTGAGGTTTAAAAAAAAGGTTTATAAACATCCTTTGTTTTTTTTTTTTGGTTTTTTGGCATGTGCAATGTGGGCAAAGCTTGCGTGTAACATAAATCTTCACTATCTTAATTAATTTAAGGCTAATCAACGACGGTAAACTTGGTTGGATGGCATCTCTTCTTTAAAGACCTGCTTTTGGAGGATGTCCAGTGTTTAAATGTTTGAGTGTTGTTTATGCATTGATTTTGATCTTTTTCCTCTTTAATTGTATATTTAAGGAGCATGAAACTTTGGTTCTTTTTGAGTGACCATTAATTTCTCTTCAAAAGTTCTGCAATTCTTTTAATTTTTAATTTTTAATTGAGATGTATATGACAATTGGACGAAAGAAGTATTTGCATTTTTAGTTGTTCGGTAGGGATGCTACCATGTTGCTTGATTCGATGGTGATTGCGAACAATTTCCAGCAAGCATCCTTGGAGATGCCCTTTATCCAGTTGCAGGACCTTTTCGACCTTCTCATTGCCAGAAATCCAGCCTTCGCCTTAACATATTACATACGGTTCTTTTTTATTGCACCAAGCAAGGAAGTGAGTCTAAAGAATATATCGATAAACAAGAACTCAAGAAATTAAAGCAAAGCAAATCCCAGGACTCATTCAAGTTCCAACAAGAATGTCCAAGTTGAGATGTGGAAATACCAACGAACTTCCACCAGTAGAGTTGGAATGGAATTAGGATAAGGCCGGTCGGTTAATGAGAATTCTCTTTCTTCCATTATGAACCGAAATATTTGTATCATTGAATATTCTACACTATGAATTTCTTGATTTATTTAACAACTGTGATATAACAATAGCAAATTATTATGTTATGATCAGATAATGATAATATCTTGTACTTTTAATTGGACTGATAAGAATTATGAGAGAGATGTTAATATGAGGAGTGTATGAGGATAAAATTTGATGTTAAGATTACTGAAACATTTAACTGACAGGTTTTAAAAAAAAAATAGACACAAGTTGGAAAATTAATGGCTCAGGCTTCATGGTGAGACTCAGCGCCTTATAGGTTAGGGAAGTCTATGAACTGTTCTGAGTTAAACGAGCTCCATAAGTTTTATTAGGAGAATAGTGTTGGAGTGTAAGTTGCCCTATTTTTTTCTGGCTCCGACAAGGGCCATTTGGAAACCAAAAGTTTCTCATGATAACATGTGAGAATTGGGAACTCATGCTCTAAATAGTTTTGTAAGAAATTCTAGTATTCAAAACTAAAGAACCAGTAAGATATGATAATTTATCTATGAGGGAGTATAACATAAATAATTTGTTAGGTTCATGACTAGTTTATAATATTATCACATTTTTACCACATAATAATTGAATGGGAATCTCAGATTTCTCTTGGATATAAGTTAAAACCTAGGTAGGAGCTATACTAATTGGATTCCTCCAACACCAAAAGACAGTATATCCAACGTTACTTGACATTTGGACATAGAATTATGTCATTTTGGACTTCTGTTAATTAAGAAAAAGAGCAAGAGACTTACAATTTACTGAATTTATGCTTTTTAGACACATAAGCTGCTGCACTAACAGGAAGAACAAAAACTGTAAAGATTTTTTTTAAGACAAGGTGTGTGACTCAAACCGAGTGTGTGCATATTCTGTTTTGTTGTCCTTCAAGGCTATATACTTGTACCTCAAAAATTATAGGATAACGAAGGGAGTGACAGCTGCTTAGATCCCAGACAGGAACATTCCATAAGAACATGGCATTTTGGAATACTGGATGATGCTCTAGGATGATGGAAGGCCTTCCAATAGGGAACATTCTCACCTTTGTAGTGGAGAATTGGAATGTGGCCATTTGATGTTTGCTGAAATATTAGCACCCAGCTCAATTTGATTGTTGACTATTAAACTGGATTGGCAGATCATAGGTAGCTAGTAACATTTTGTTATGTGAATAGCTATTTTTCTAGTTGCAGCATAGCCAATAGAAATCACATTAATTAGTACAAACATCTGGAGAATTTAAATGGGGGAATCAATGGAAGTTGCATACCACAAATGCCTATGTGGTAGACAGTCCTAGCAAACAGGGACATCTTAGGCTTCTACTTGCAGTATGGGTGGCAATATGCTGTGCTTTCTCCATTTGCAAGGCATATGCAGCTTTTCTTTTCTTTTTTTTTCCCAGAAAACATATGCTTCTTTTCCTAGTGCTATATATTTGACATGAAACTCCTCAACAATACCCACTCAGATTGTTTGCAATACTGAAGGCAGATAATGGCTTCGATTAAGTCACAGTCTTCATATCCTAATTGCATTTCTTTGTTGCCAGAATCAAGAATTTCAAGGGTGGCACATCTGAATCTCAGCAAAAAGGCTGGAGGTAAGTGGAACTTCACCCATTTTTCTCAATTAAAGCTTCTGCCATGGACGATCGGTTGTTTGATAGTCATGTATCCAAATAAGAGCACATCCAAGTCACAGAGCCTTATCCATCTCTTTTAGGTGGTCTTTGCTAATCCTTCGCATGATTCAATACCTTAGATATTATAGTCCTCTGAGAATGCAAGCCTCTCCACGTTAAATCCTCACAAGTTTCATCCATGTTCTCTTATGTCTTCCCCAGCTCTTTCCTAATGATTCTGCTAAAATCCAGACCCATCGTGCAAGCCTCATATGGTCTTTGTTGTCCATGCCAATATTATGCCAGTGGGTTCTCCAGCATACTTGTTCCCCACTTCCCTTTTAGGTGGAAATGATGCAATAATAAGGCATTAACTGACCAAATAGAAAAGGTAGTAGAGTCCTTATGCTTTCTCGTATTCTATGTTGAATATAAGTTGCCGGATTATGAGATTTAGGATGGCTTTAAAGCATAGTCTTACTAAGTTCAGTCCTGATAGCAAAGGTAGTAGAATCCTTATGCTTTCTCGTATTCTATGTTGAATATAATTTGCCCGATTATGAGATTTAGGACGGGTTTAAAGCATAGTCTAAGTTCAGTCCTGATATCAGTAACAACTCAGAACTTCTTGCCATAAAGCAAAAGGCAACCTTAGAATCACTTGTGAATTGTATACTTCTGCTAGAACTGAAATAAATGCACGTTAGACGCCAAATCAATAAGGAAAGGAAAAGCCCATGATATTCTTAATTCAATACACAACATTTTTTTTAATATGAATTCGTAAACATAGGACATACATATTGCAGCCTAGAAATATTTTCTTCATGTGCAATGCTTCTGTTTCAGCTTCTTTCGGTTAAGTGATTTATGATTCATAATCTCCTAAATCTTTCTTTTTTTTTTTTTTGTTCATTTTCCTTGTTCCAAAATATATTGCAGCTTCCACGTTCGAAACATCATGCTTGGCAGTTTTGAATGCAAAACCATATTTGTGTCTATTGCCTAAAACTGGCTACAAAACCGAGATGAAAGGATTTAAAGTTGCCATGTCCAAAACATCACTGACTACAGTTTCGAATTGCTTGATGCCTATGAAGATGAATATGATGGGGCTGTAATCGATCCTGAATGCTTGCCAGGCAGTGCCAATGCATTTGCAGCCATTCTTGAATCTTCACTTTCTTACTGGAAGTTAAAGGTTAGCATATTCCTATATTTTCTTACAGGTGGCCTAAAATATGAAAACATTGATCGATGCTACATATTATTTATTAAATGTGAAATATAGGGGAAGAAAGGGATTTGGCTGAAAATACTAGAAGAGCAAGCTGAACTTGTTCCAATGGCACTAAAGGTAGCCTTATATCTATCTTATTTTTGTGCAGAATTTTCTTTCACTGCTTCTATATGGATGCATATTAATAAAGAGAGCAAAACCTCTTCAACTGGTAGTTTTTAGGACAACACATTTAATATCTTGTAAGTATATGAAAACCCAGTATGCTTTGTGGAGTTCTATGGCAAGGTTTAGACTACACTTTTATTCACCATACTTTATCTTGTTAGAAAGGACTTAGGATTGGAATGTGGCGTGGACTGAGATCCAAAATTTATCACATTTGTTGCATGTGGAATTGCACTTGCACCCAACTGAAATTGTTTTAATCTGGGTTGGTCCATCATTTTGCAGGAAGGTTTCAGATACCACCATGCAGAGCCAGGATATGTCATGTTAACTTATTGGATACCTGATGAACCTTGCACGCTACCTTCTACTGCAACCCATCAAGTTGGTGTAGGAGGATTTGTCATCAATAAAAACAGAGAGGTAATCTTGTTACTTCTGCTTGAAAACCTTGAAACGGATTCTCTCCGGTACTTAAAAAATACCGGGGTACTATGCATATTTTGGGACATCATAAAAAAAAAATATTATGTGATATTTATCTAAACTATTCAAATATCTCCAGATTTATTCATTTTTCTTTTTTAGTATCATCATGCGCGGCCACCCATTTTTGATGGACGTCCTGAATCATGTACAGCATCTTGCGGTACTTTTTAAGTACCGCAGAAATTCGTTTCCGAAAACCTTCTCTATGATTTGATGGTTGAGAAGGCATTTGTTGTTTATCATATATTTAACACTATCGTGATTAAAGCCAACTTTTTGTTTTGAACATCTCTACTGTGCATCCGAAAAATTCTTTGTACATCGCCTGCGATTAAAAAATCCATGTGGACGCACCGCTTCGTCTTATTGACCATATAGCTATCGTTTCCAACGTATATTTAATATCTAATTTTATTTTTTTTAAATTTTAAATAAAAAAATATTTTTTTTTAAAAAAATTATGACATCGTATGTGATATTATGCATCATGTATTGAAATTATGATTTTCTACATAAATATTATAATTTTTTACAGAATATTTAAAGAGAAAAAATATTTTTATTATTAAAATTTTAAATAAAAAAATAAAATTATGATTATTAAATAAATATTAAATATATTTAAAAATAATAATTATATGATTTAATCGGATGAAATGTGTACTTTATTGGATTTTCTACCGTCAGCGGTGTACAAAAATTTCTCCGTGCATCTTTTCACCTAATTTTGACACTTTAACCCTTTGATTGGAATATTTTTTTCACCGCCCAGGTACTTGTTGTCAAAGAAAAGAAATGCCCTTTGAGGTGCTCCGGTATATGGAAATTGCCAACTGGTCTTATCAATAAGGTGTGTATCTATCAATTCTCCAAAAAGTCAAAAGAGAAAACTTTAATAAAGGAAAAAAATCAGAAAAGGTCCATCAGTAGATCACGTTCTTAAACCATGTCACATCTGCATTTTGACATCAAAGGTGCATAGTTCATCAGTTTAACTGTTGAAATGAAATATATATCAATTATCAATTAGTATGTTTTGGAGTATACAAGTAGCATCAACGTTTGAAACTTTCAACTCTTAGTTTCTGCACCAACATGCATTTCTTGACAACTAATGTGCATATATACATCATGATACATAATTGATTTAAACCATTCTTATGCGATCAAAGATAAAAGAAGCTTCTAACAACTATTATAAAATTTTGGTTAGATGATGCAATATCTAAGATCTCTATTAGGATTTGACGCCTCAAGATTCAGTCCACATTGAGCCCACAGCGAGGTTCGTGGAAAAAATGGAGTCCAACGTGATCAAGATCACCCAAAACGAAGCTCGGACGGAGAAGATATGAGCTTTTGAATCGGCACGAGATCCGAGCGGTGGAGATCCCGGCGGTGCGGCGGCGGGGCAACGGCCCAAGCGCGGCGGCCCAGGCGCCTTGTTGGGCCCTGTACCCCGGTCCACCGTGGATCGGAGATCCATGGCGGACCGCATGGGCGTTTTCAAGCATTTTTTACGGTCCACGATACTATTCCGTGACCGGAGCGCGATCGGAGGGCGTGGGTGACTCTCATCTTGATCCAATGGCTGGACTTGATTTGGATTGATTAAGAGTCCTAAACCTAATCTAAGTCATGTTTAACCCTTTAAAAGGCTGTGAGGCACAGAAAGTGGCTGTGGTCTGATTTTTGCCGTACGGAGCCGTACGGAACCCAAGAAGAGATGGAGAGAGAGGCGTGAGGCCGCTGTGAGAGAAGGAGTAGGGCTCCTGAACAGCGGACGCCAGTCACTTCAGAGGTTCAGGGGATCTTCCAAAAGAGAGCTTTTGAGATGGAAACTTCTAGAGAGAGAGAATTGGGTGTATAAGGGTTGAGAGTGAGATCTTTTCTTGTAAAATTTTTTTTTTCATAGTGAAGTTTGCATATCCCGTGAAGACAAGTCTTTTGTGGCTGATCCATGTATTTTGATTATTTTGTTTTATTTTTTCTTTCTTCCTACTGCATCGCATGGTACTGAAAAAATTTTGAAAGTGGTTCTGGCTAGATATCCACCCAACAATCTCTAATACATCTGATAACATAACTGGTATGTTTAAAGAGATAGGATGAAAGGATGGTCTGTGAACTACATATAAAAAAAGTAGGGCATGCCCATGAACAATAGTTGTTCATCATGGTCAACTTTAATTCTCTATCCCCTATACTTGCTACAAATGTATTTAATGCAGTTATTCAGGAAATTCTGTCATTTTTCATGGCATTTGCAAGTGATCTCATTGATGGAAGAAACTTAAGAGGATAAAATAAGATCCAGTTATATAAGGAGGGCTCTATAAAACAAAGGTGTGACAGTTAGTTCAACGAAAACAAAATTCATGGATTAAGATATTATTAAGACAAGGAATTAGTGCAAGCTAAAGATGTTATGGTGTCGAGCCTCTCTCTTGTAATGTGAGAATCATTTTTTGTTCATTAGTAAAAGAGGATTATGTAATAAAGATACAACAGTGTCCACTTAAAAAATTGTATAAAAGAGAAAGTTGGATAGCGAGAAATGCATTAGTGCATTTTTTTTAAATAAAATGCTGAGAATGTTGTCTCATGTTCATGGTAAGACTAAGAGCATATTCAGATATGAGTACAATAGTAGATATTAGGCGCAGCACTAACGGAATTAGAGATGATAGGAAACCATTTTATATAATTTTTTTGCCATGCATCATCTGATGAAGACAACCTATGAAAAGGAGGGTTTGAAATTCAATTTTTTTTATAGTGAAAATATGAAGAGGAAAACCAAATTCTAAGACTTGGAAGGAAGAAATAACATGCAAGGATTTAATTACCTTGACCATTTCAAATGTGTTGATCGTATGAACCAACAAAAAAAGTACCATCCATGGAACTCCACCATGGACGTCAGTAGTGGTTTACCATGTTCGAATAAAAAGTTCATTCGAGATATTTTATTCATTTCTTCCTTTCTTGCACCAGATTTCTATTCATGTTGGTGAAATTAGTCTTGCTTGATGTTTTATTTTATGAACTATAGATATTTGGAAGCATTTCTATCTCCTTCTCACGTTTTCTCTTAGTTGATATTGATAAATTTCTTCAGACAATCATTAATAAATGTCACTATGTTCATGCTTCTCAGTCTGAAGAAATATTTTCTGGAGTCATAAGAGAAGTGAAAGAAGAAACTGGGGTAACATGAAACTACATTGCTGTTACTTGTACAGAACTATGTTGTGGAATACTTCAACACATTACTAACTTTAACTTGGTTTGCACTTATTTCTCTTTTTGATCGGTGATTTCAGATAGATACAACATTTCTAGAAGTGGTTGCTTTCAGGTATGCCATATGTAGTTTAATCCAATTACTTTTGCAACTTTGGACGTAATATCTGGATGCAATCCATCACAAATTAACCCATAAAATGATTTTTCTTTTAAAAAAAATCTCGAATGCAACTGTACTTATTAATTTACCTTTTTTCAAAAAGGAAGGCCTATACTTATTACTGTTCCAAACAAACCAAATTATGTCAATAAATGAATGAAAGTCCAAAATTCCTAATTTACCTTTCCATTTGGATTAGCAATTAGTGTATGTAATATGGATTTCACTTTCTGCAATGCTGATTTATAGGCATGCCCATCACGTCACCTTTGATAAATCTGATTTGCTCTTCATATGCATGCTCGAGCCATTATCATATGATATCAACATTGATGAGTCTGAGATCCAAGCAGCCAAGGTAATGAAAAGGGTTTTGTATCTTGGTAATTACATCAAAATCAGTTCCTCATTGTATAACACTGCACCCTTAATTTACATGATTTTTTTTTCTTTTCTTTTCAGTGGATGCCTCTTGGTGAATTCTTGGACCAGCCATTTCATCTGGAGGACAGAATGTTGAAGAAAATTATAGATATCTGTGTTGCAAGATACGAAAACCATTATTGTGGATTCACTGCTTGTCAAGTGATGTCTAAGCTTGATGATAGATTATCCACTCTCTACCATGGAGATATGAAAGACCTGACCAAAGAACCACTTCCCGATAAATGAATCATGTCTTGTAGTTTGTTCCTGGTGTAGTAATTTCTGCAACTTCTCTGTAGAGACATCTATACTTATAATTGTAAAAAAGTTTGCCAATCTAGCCCAGAATTCTTCAATTTTCTTAGTCAGAGAAAGCTTGCACCAAGAATTTAATCTAATTGGACAGCATGTAATAGATTAAGACAAGGGGAAGACTCCATTGCAAATGTTCTAAACATTGTTGCCTCTCTGCTTGCTGAGCTCAATGTGCAAAATTTAAAAGATTGAGAGATTAATGCACAAATTTTAAAAAAAAAAAATTCAAGATTAATATCCAAGCAAATTTATTTATGTTTTTGTTTTGTTTCATAACTTCTTTTTGAGCCATTAGATCTTCCTTATAACCACTTTGCAATTTGATACACCCAAAGGCATCTTTGATTGGAGGGAGTTAGGCTCTCGAATGGGAATGGGAACGAAGGACTCCTATTCCAGCAATTTGGTTGAAAGAAATTTTATTTTATTTTGATTTTGGGGGAATGAAAATGACCCAATTCCCCAAAATTCAATCCTGACTCTATTCTAGTATTCAATTTCATTTCGATTCCGATTTTAGTCACACACCAAATATATTAGGGAATATGATTATTTTAATTCCCATTCCAGTACATACAAATCTCAATACTAATTTTAATTTTGGTTGTGAATCAAATGCACCCTTAATAAATAGTGGCAAAGTGTATCCAAATCTTTTAAACAAGAATTTATTGTCGAATAAAAGCTCAACTTGACTAAGTCAACACAATCTTCCTTTAACCACCTTGCAGCTTGATACACTAAAGGGATTAGAGAGAGTTGGGTTCTGGAATAGGAACGAATGAGTGACTCCAATTTCAATCATTTGGTTGGAGGGAGTTACATTTGTATTCCAATTTCAAGCAAGAACGGGAATGACTCAAAACCCAATCCTGACTCTCTTTTAATATTTAAATTTCATTTTGATTATGATTTCAATGGTACATCGAATATATTAGTGAATATAGACATTCTGATTTCCATTACAATTTTAATTCCGATTCCAATCGTGAATCAAATGCATCCTCAATGAATACTAGCAAAGTATATCTAAATCTTTTCAACAAAGACTTTTTTCTAATAAAATCTCAATTTTGGCCATATCAAAATGAGATATGAGAAAAATGGATACCCTCCAGTTGCGTGGATGAAAAAAATACGTTATCATCCTCAAATATGGGATGGTCTGGGGACTTCCAAATTGTTGCTGTATTTGGATGTCAAAAATTACCTTGAACTTCTCAGTAAGGTTAGGGATTGGATTGGCTAGTTTTTGTTTGCTCCTTCATAGCTTCCCTTTTTTTTTTTCCCTGATGAGAAGCTTGTACAGCTTTGATGTAGATCCTTTCATTCACTAGTTGGCTGGCATATGCGATGCACATGCACGTGCTAGAAACTTCTTAAATTTTGAATTGGCTATAATTTTATTGTCATTTTGTAATCTTAGTTCAATTGAAAAGTAAATGTTTTCATCATATAATTTCTAAAGCTATCATCTTCAAGATATTAATACTTTAATGTGAGATAATCATATTAAGTGGAATTTACCATGAGCATCTGTGACATAATCTCCATACAGATGAACAAAACCGTTATCTCAAGCTATTGATCTGATAGCAGCGCCAGCTTGCTTCCTTTCCAATTGCCAACATGAAAATTCACAGTAGAGAGAATTAGATCTGAATCTTAAGAATAATGTAGTGATAGCACAATCAAAAATATGGTATCTAATCTGATAACCAGCAGTCATCTACTATGTAAACAGAGAGCAATCACAATAAATAAGGAAAAGAGAATAAAGAAAATCTTAATGGATCTGGATGACCCAAAAAGAACAGGCAGCTTGTGCTTGAGGCGTGTCCTCAAATGCCATCTATGTTTCATTAATGTGGGCCTTCTTTATTTCCCGTAGCTCTTAACTTTGGAACTCTCTTATCCCTTGACCCAAAGCTCTCGACCTATCACAGATTGATTAATTTGGATACTAAAACTTAAATAATAGGAGAGCAACTTCTACATATCTTGGGAATTTGGACCCAAACTAAAATAATAGAAGAAAATGAAGAAGCCGGTTGAGATACCCAACTCCTCAGGGACATTGTTCCTGTTTTTGTTTTGTCAATAGCGACAGAGCCTCCAAAAATTTGATAGTTCTTTGGTGTTAGAAAGGGCCTGTTTATGCAATAGAAACAATGACCGGTGGTCGCAACAAATATTATTGAACACAAGCAATTGCTTGCGCTTCGGCTCTCATCAAAAGGCTTTTATCTGCCGCTGAGACTGCATCCCAATAGGACAGCCTTTGTTTCCAACAATGTATTTTAGATTCGAATTATGATAGATATTAAATTATGATTAAATATCAGAATACGAATGACTGTCGAATGAAACATATCTTAACGGTCTGGATACGACGTCTGCTCCGTTGATCTTCGATGATACTAAAATGATATTTATTTATTGAATTCGTCCATATGACGAAAAAGAAATCGTCTATTCATCTAAATTCGAATCTAAATTGAATATTCTCATATGAAAGTTGAAACTTTATAGTCGCATCGAGAAAAAAATACATGCGTGAGATCATCCCACTCTAACTCTCATTTCTTTTAAAAAAAAAATCTTTTATCTCGAATCAGGATCGAGATCTAGTTTGCCAATGCAAAATTTAATTTCAGTTTGCATGTC
The DNA here is from genome assembly GCF_000442705.2 of Elaeis guineensis. Taxonomy (NCBI): domain Eukaryota; kingdom Viridiplantae; phylum Streptophyta; class Magnoliopsida; order Arecales; family Arecaceae; genus Elaeis; species Elaeis guineensis. The sequence goes on from NC_025995.2 coordinate 120,361,176, forward strand.
GAGCTGGAACACTTTCGATTCTATATATATATATATATATATATATATATATATATATATATATATATATATATATATAAAGTCGCACAGAAAAAGATGCCAACTGATTTGACTGCACATCAGACATCAGATAATGGGGTTGTTGGCACAAAGGTCAAGACACGTGCTTATGGTTGGTTGCACAAAGCTTAAGCTCTTTCAAAGCTTAAGGCAAGAGCTTAAGCTTTTGTGCTCATAATTCATTCCTTGAGTTAATGGCAATATATGTCTTTTTTTTTTTTTCGAAAAAAGGAATAGCGATGAATTGGAGTAGAGAATAGCTGAACTAATGTTGATCATGGTTGTCCAGGATTAGCTTCCTCTTTAATGACAAGGTGGTGCCTACCTATGCGGTATCGAAGAGAGCCTATAGTTTTATTAAAGAGTACAATCATTTTAAAATTATTGGCCAATCCCTCACTATTTTGAGTTTTTGAAATTCTCTCGCTGTGCATGCAGCGATGTGGAGAGTTTTTTTGATATTCTGAGAGTCCTCACTTTCAAAATTTATAAGATCAACTTCGACAGTGATATCAGAGATGATAAAAATAATGCGGACTACGTCATTCAGAGACTGGATGTCAGATTGCTGGTTGCTAAGGGTTCATCCTTATTCGAGCCATCAGTTGTCAGAGCAGAGCTCCGTGCCACTTATGTGGATATCATCTGCATGCAATAAATATTGCAGACGGAGAGAATACTCATTGAAAGCGACTCTGTTACTATCATTGGCTGGATTCGAAATGAAGTGAAGTACCTGAAAATTCATCTACTGCTCTGAGACATTTGAAGGTCCCTTTATCATGCCGCCGCAACGAGTATTCAACATGTCTTTCGAAAGGCAAATAGCATCACAGATTGGTTTGCCTCCTTTGTTATCGACCATATCGAAAATTGGATTTAGCATCAAAGTGATGAATATCCAAAAATCTTCGTGATACTTTGTATATTAATTTTTTGGATTGCACTCACATCAAATTGATGTGGCTATCCATTGCCCGACTGTACCCCTCCCAAAAAAAATTGTTGATCATGATGTGCATGGGGACTACATGACTGTTTTCTTCTTTGAAGACCCTGAAGAAGACAGCTGTTTTCTCCTCCATATGAGCAGAAAACGAAACAAAGAGCCCAAAGGGCCCAACCCTAACCTTGACCTGCGGGATCGACCGCCATAGAGGATTATACACACACACACACAGCATTCATACAAGATGGGTGTGAATACACTTAAAATGGTCAGAAAAAAGAGTGCTCTGAAAGGACAAAAGCAAAATGGAGACATTAGTCCATTCAGGATTAAAGAGCTCAACTTTTTCTGAGCTTCAAATCTGGAAAAGTGAGCATCATATCTGCCTGTATATGAACAGGATACCAATATCCTAAGAAATATTATTCCAACTCCGGTCAGCAATAAAAGAACTCAAGATGGCCAACAAAGACGGTGATTTTTAGAAGCTTCTTAGCATAATGTGTGCGACCAATTCTCTCCAAAGACTTTCTACTTTTTTCTAGAATTTTGAAAACAATTATCAATTTAAAAACTAAAGACTAAGCATCTAGATGCTAGGAATGAAACTAAAAGAAGGGATAACTAGTAGCTTATTGTCTTGATAGTTGCTACTAAAAGGGCCTCATAGTTGCTAAGGACTCCATCAATTGATGTCTTTGAGATACTCGACGACTAGGTATTGGTGACTGTGAGAAAGAAAGAAACGATGGATCGGACAATGATCTAATCCCACGGCCCTCTGTCCAACTTTTGTTTCCTGCTTTGCTTGAGAAAATGGTGAGATACACAAGTCTTGTTAGATTTTATCCCTACATCCACCATTCACATAGAGAATGCTGGTTTCAATCGAGATGCTGCTTGTTTTATTCCATCATCTAATTATTCAAACCTCCCAACCTCAATGTGGTTGACCTAAGATACCCTCAGAGGAGAAATTATATCTATGTGCACCACGTAGTTGTATACATAAATAATCACAACCACTTACTTCTGTAGCTATGTATTCAGATGGGCGCCTAATAAATGAGACCCACAAGAACGAGTGGTTGTGGTTATCTACGTGCATGGCCGCATGATGTATATATTGTAGGATATAATTTTCTCAATATCAAAGATGGCAATCCAATTTGCTTTAATGTATCCATTAAGTGACCCATAAATAGCTTGAGAATTAGAGAACTGCGATGCCTAGTCTCAGTTTGATTACTAAAATGTAATGGGTGCAATCTTGCATGCTCGTTACGCATTTGACCGACCATTTGGTAACAGCATCGACTCTGGCATGCACGCTGCACCAATGGCTATTAAATTGCTTGAATCCATGATGTGCAACGGTATGAAAAGTGGTGTGATGAGATCCTGTATTCCTAAAATTAAGTGATGACGGTTGTTGATGACTAGATGAAGAATATATTTAATCTTTAATTACTGATAGCTTGCGAGGACGTAACACGCCTTAATACAATTTGCTGCAGGGTGCACGGTGGTGTCATCCATATGTCACACGGTTGGTATTTTGTATGTCGACATAGTCACATTTGACGTCATGGAATATAACATATAACGAAACAAAGTCAAGTTGGTTTGGTTAATGGATGGGGGCATTAATACGCTACAGCCACGTGGACCGAAAGTTACGGTCCACCTGGGTTTCGAGGTGTCTGATGAAATCCAACGGTTAGAGGATTCCAACCTTCTATTAACTTAACCACCTAGAATTATAGAAACCTGTGACTATGATAACCGGATTCGAAGGTGATCGATAAGTTTTCTGCTGTGCTGCGTTTCTTACGGCAGAGGAGCTCTTTTTTCTTTTTTCTTTTTTTTTTAAAAAAGGGAAAAAATAAAGGAAAGATGCACTTTCTTAGGCATGCTTCCAAAACGTGACATTTTAGCAACCCAATTATTTGGCCCTTCTCATTGCAGACAATCATGTTCCTCTAAATTAAGGAAAAATGCTTAGGCGCACCCGTTTTACACATATAAAATGTAGATTGGGCCTATAACTATTATATGGGAACTCTATAATTGACCTACCTAAAGGGATTAATCTCATGACCTAGGAATCAACACAAAAACAATTATTTGATAAACATTCATGTCCAATTCAACTATATCTATATTCCTGACCGTGCACGCTACATTCAGCCGTTTGAGCAAGTTACTTGCATGTGACAATCCTATACTAATTACGAGAGCCCACATGACAACTTTCTGGTAAGAATAACTTAAAATTGCATGCTAAGTGTACATATCAATGCCATACATAAATGTCTATACTTTGTACTAGTTAGCAAACTAACCTACATTTCACCACTATGGGACTCAGGATGTATTCATCTTGTGCAAATTGGAGTTGATTCCATGTAGACTAAGAGTGCGGGTAGGTCAAACTGGGCCAAATCTCATGCTTCAAGCTATAGGGCGTAGACCTAATTGAAACCCTTGGGCTGGTCCTTGATTCCGGACATGAACCTGACCACTGTATTTGTCCATGCACAAAATGGCCAGGCCTTGATTCCAGAAGCGGCCCAAATTGTTGGTGAAGTTTTTGACCCTACCAAGTACCATCCCCTTCCAAGACGGTCCGTATTAATATTATCATCCCATTCGGAACCTAATTAGCATAATTAGGGAACATGCTTCATGCTTTCGGCTTTCCTCTAACCACCTCCCCGTCTTGTCTCATCTCCATGATAAGCTTTTGTTTCCCAAAATCCCTACTTAAAATAAACCTCTCTTACTTAACAAAAAACCTCTCTTAGCGAAAAATGCGCTGCCTTTGGTTGACGCAAAACCGCACACTGAATCCGACCCACCTCGCCATCGGTTTTAACCCCTGCAAGGTCGTGGCCCCCCCCCGCGCGGACCCACATCTCGAGGCTTACGGTGTTAAATTCGTGTCTGACTCGTGGTTCCGTCTCCGATGAAAGTCCAGCAATCCCAAACGTGGACGGCTTGTGATGCTTGGTCAGGAATTTTTTTTTAAATAATATTTTTTTAATAAAATATTCTCAAACTACGGTGAGTTGAAAATTATTCCACATTTTACCGTATCACGTGAAGTCGTGAGTAGATTTTAGTGTCATCTCAAACCGAAACCGTGGATTGAATTCGTGATTTGAAATTCGTATGTTCATGTGACGTGGGTCAAAAAAAAATTGAAATTATGAGCACGTTTTCACTGAAGTTGTGGGCTGAGCCCATAATTTTATTTTTATTATTTTTTTTCATCATTTTTTTTTCATGATAATAAAGCACGATTTCTTCATATGTGCAAGTTTATTTGGCTACTGCCACCATCATCCCCATCATCCTTCTCTCCACTTTTCTATCCATCATATAAAAATATAAAAAATAAAAATAAAAATCTTTCTCCACATCCTGTGCCTGCACCGCCCGTGCCCCATCCCCCGCGGCGGCGCCCCTTCGCCCCACCCCACCGACGATTTGCACTCGTCACCACCGTTCCCAACCCAACCACATTCATCACAAAAAAAATAAAAATCCCCCCCCCCCCCCCCCCAACAATAAAATTAAAAATATTTTCCAACTGACCATAAATCTAAAATATTTTATTAAAAATATATTATTTTAAAAAAAAATCCGCCTGACCCGTCCATCTACTTATATTATTAGAAGCGATCGGGGCCACGCATCTCACCACTCTTCAGGAGGCACTGTCAAATCAAACTAGCCCATTGCGACAAACTTCTTCGATGTACTTTTCTCGTGGGTACTCCGTTTTCCTCCCAGGATAATATATTTGTATAAATTCTTTAAATTTTATCAGCTTTTCTAAAATTATAAACACACTTATGCTAATATAAGAGAAGAGAGGGAAAAAAAAATTCAATGAACTAAAAAATTTAGAGGCAAAATTCTTGAATCAAAGAGAACGCATTCTGGTTGTTTGTTGTCTACTGTCTACTATTATAAGCGCCGAGGGACCGAGCCCACATGGGGTGGAGGGAGCTAGGGTGCGTAGTTAACTGGTTATTAAATTAGATGGAAGGGGATTTCAACTTATCGAATATTCAAGCACGAAAAGGGAATCCGTGACCGTCGGTTCGAGAACGGAGTTTACCATTTCCTTCTGGAACGTTCTAGGAAAAGTTTCGCGTTGAAACCCGTGCTTTCACCTCCCCAAACACGTGCGTGCGCGACGGGTCATGCGAGCTCCCAAAATGCCTTTCGCATCGGCCGGAATTACCAGAGTGACCAAATTCCCTCACTGGGCTGGTGGCTTCAATTTGTGTTGTTTTTACCTGGCCTTCTGTGGTCCCAACAATACCATGCCAATTGTTCCCCGCAATCGCAGTAAAGCAGCCCAAGAGGACGCAGACCGACGGGGAGCTGTGTCTTTTTCCTTTTTATCAGTTCTCTTAACGGCGTCTAACATGCCGCGACGCCTCCCATGACATCATGCAACTCGTGGAGCGCAACATGATGCATGAGCGCGACATCACGGTTATTCCTACGAAATTAACGTCATTACGTGGCTGAATATAACTCGTGACGCGTGGATGGTTTAACTCGGCAACGAAGGAATCACGGGAGAATATGGTATGCTATATTCAACTAATTTAGTGCCAATTCTGTAATTTACTAGACCGTGCAGGCTATTTAGGATGGTGCTCTTTACGCCTTCACGACCGGAGAATCCCCACCTCTCCTTCCTCCATCGCTCTTTTTCCCCGACTCCCAATTTCTTCTTCCTTCCCGTCGCCACCAAACGAACGTCAAAAACCGGGGTTTGGCGAAGAAGAGTGAAAGAAAGAAGCCGCCCGTTGGTAGAAGCTCTAACCGTCTTCTTCTCCTATAAATATGGCCTCTCCAAGAACCCCTGCAAAGAACACCTTTTTCTTCCCTTCTTCTTCGAGAACGAAATCCTTCGCTCTCCTTGCTCTTGTTTTAGATGGAATCCGCGCCTAATACCAACCCGGTCCCTCAGATGCTTCACGTTGAATCCAACGGGACTATCCCCAACTCGAACCACTTGTTTAGTCTAAGGAGTTCTCTTTCTTCCGTCAAGGTCCCCAACTGGAACGGCGATCTGAATCTCCGATCTGGGAAAAAGATGGGATTGCAGAGCAAGGAAAATCCGAAGATCGTTCATGGAGAGGTCGGATACGTTCTTGAAGATGTTCCGCATCTCACCGATTATGTTCCCGATCTCCCTGTGAGTTCTTCTTGATTTTTTTCCTCGCTTGTTTTCTTCTTCTTCTTCTGAGTTTGATCACTTTCTTGGCTCTTTTCATGGTTTCTTTTATTGTGATCACGTTCTTTTTGGTTTCGGCTTTTGTTCTGGGGGATTCCTTTGGGGTGATGGTTTGGGATTTTTAGCGGGAAGAAAGGTGTTGGGGTGATGGTTCTTGATTTCTTTTTCTTTTCCCCCGCTTTTTCTTTGTTAGAGAAAAATGGGTTTTTGTTTCCGATGTTTATGGGAGCTCTGTAACGTTATTCTTGCCCTTCGTTATATTTCTTACCGTCATATGTCACTCTGTGTTATGGTATGGGTTGCCTGGTTATGAAGTAAAATAGACTAAAATAGGATCATTAGTTTTAGGTAGATAGATTAAAAAATTTATTTACCTAATTCTTGTATTAAACAGTTGATCATCACATTGGATGGATCGTTTTTCTACTGTTGCCCCTGTTCAGCGGATTCAACTGTTTTTGGCCGAGCAAAATAATTTCCATGGCTTTTCTATAAATTTTCTAATTCACTGATTCAAATTCATTTGAAGAAATACTGGCTCATTTTTTTTCTTTTATGTTTAAATTTCTGCAGAGCTATCCTAATCCGCTGCAAGATAATCCAGCATACGCAGTTGTGAAGTATGTTATCTTCAGATATTCCTTGATTCTAGAATTTTGTTAGCTATTTATACATTAGCGGTGTTATATTTAGTTCTGTCAATAGTATAAATCACTAAAATATCCTATTTGTCTGGCCAGGCAGTATTTTGTGAATCTGGATGACACTGTTGCCCAGAAAGTGAGTTATTTGTGGTCGTTATATGGGTTAAATTTTAATTTTATGGTTATAAATTAAGGTCTAAAATTGCGGTTCTGGTTCTTTGAGTAGTGAGGATGCACATGGTGTATCAACATGTGAAACTGGAGTCAGCGACGTTGATTGTTGAGATTTTACTTATTTACACGCCTTCTTTTCTGTAGATCGTGGTTCATAAGACCAGCCCCAGAGGAACCCATTTTCGACGTGCCGGGCCTCGTCAAAGGGTAGGTTTTGCACTCCATCCATGCTTCAAGAAATGATGAATCCTATCTAAATATAAATTGATGTGCAGAATTGGTTTTCTCTCAGGTGTATTTTGAGTCAGATGAGGTGCATGCATGCATCGTGACATGTGGAGGCCTGTGCCCTGGGCTTAACACAGTGATAAGAGAAATAGTATGCGGCTTGTTTCACATGTATGGTGTTACCAAAATCCTTGGCATAGAGGTGAGGACTGCACTACCCAAGTTTTGAACCCAACATTTTTCATTTACGGAGAATGATAATTCATGTTTCTTGGCTTTAGGTCACTGTTACTTTTTGATTGTTCTTATGATGGTCTTTACTTATTTATGTGCTCGATTTACAAAGGTACACATTATGTCTGGAAAGGGACTAACCTGATGACACGTTCCTGTCTGCTTCGCATGTCATGTGTTTTGGTCTTTATGATGGAAACACCAAATATCTCTGTAACATGGAAATATATTCAAGTGGTCCAATAGCAACATATTGTATAGCTAAGATATTAGGGTGATGAGAACATGTAAATAAGTCTAAATTGTGGCACTATTCATGTAAAAAGACTTACATCCCTGACTGTGATAGAATTGTGATGAGTTGGTGTGTTGGCCTTGAAATGCATATTACAGCTTATTACATTTATCAATTCTTTTGTTTTTGTAGTAGTTTCTTTAGACACTTCTACCTGCTTGATGTTTAAAATTTAATTCTCCATTCATGCAAATATGTATCTGAGGCAACCAAATCCAGTTTCAAGAGTATATAATTGGAAAAATGCGCAATGCCTAATGTTGTCGTACAGTTTACCTAATGAGGTTTCTAGTAACTTAAATATTGTGAGCTTTACAGGCTCAGAATTAGAGCCTACAAATTAATTAAATGCTATGCTAACATATGTGTTATCAGTTGAATGTCACTACTAGAAGTTCTAATAGAAATTTATATAGAATTGGTATGAAAGAAGCAGCTCTCTCAATGTTCTCATGCTCTTTGAGGCAAGTCTCTTTGGTACAAGAGGCAAGCCTCTTAGACTGTTTCTTTTCAAAGGAACAAAATCTACTGTTGCTCTCCTACCATTCATATATATCTGGAAATGCGGTTCTCTTTTCATGTTCAGGGAATTATATTATAAATTCTTGTTGTGTCGTCAACTAATTTGGAGAGTGGTATCAATAGGGTGGATACAGAGGTTTCTATGCTCGCAATACCATTACCATGACGCCCAAGACTGTCAATGATATTCATAAAAGGGGGGGCACCATCCTTGGCACATCACGTGGGGGCCATGATACTTCAAAGATAGTTGACAGCATTCAGGATCGTGGGATTAATCAGGTAAACATGATAATGTTGTTACATTTCTTCTTGTCTTCTATAAGTCATCATGAATAGTTACTCTCTCGATGTGACTATGACTCGGATTTCAGATATTGATTTTCTCATCCATAATCTGTCTTTCAGGTCTACATAATTGGAGGAGATGGAACTCAAAAGGGGGCCTCTGTGATTTTTGAGGTAGATTATAAATTTATAAAGCGGAGAATAATGCAATTATGTAGCCACACTTAGATTATGGAGTTTAGTTTCACTTCTTTAAATTCTTGTTGGAAGCAAAATTTTCTGCCATCTCGTCTTATAAATATGATGACTATGTTAATTTTACCCCCCTTAACTCTCCAAATCTCAATTTGCAGGAAATCCAACGACGTGGCCTCAAAGTTGCTGTTGCTGGCGTTCCAAAGACCATAGACAATGACATTGCGGTACTTTGTTTCCTTATTCTTCTTCCTATCATATTCTGCATCTTATCTTCCTTGGTAGTTTATTTCTTAAATATTCATGTTTTATATGGTAATTACTTATTGAATCAGGTTATCGATAAGTCCTTCGGTTTTGATACTGCTGTAGAAGAGGCTGAAAGGGCAATCAATGCAGCACATGTGGAAGCTGAAAGTGTTGAGAATGGTATAGGTCTTGTGAAGTTAATGGGTCGCTATAGTGGTTAGTTTCTATTCTTAATTCCAAGCTCCTGTGATTTTTATAAAATGGTGAATCATATTTCACAAAGTATTGAAGAGAGCATTAATTCTAAATGCTGTTGAAATACATCAATGCTTGACTTTAATGTTTGTAGGGTTATGGCAGCTGCTTTCAGATTTTATATTCATAATGCTTTCTTGGAAATAACTAGAAAGTTTGGAATGCATATGATCAAACTGACTTGCTTGGGTTCAATATGTTAAATTTGTTATCAGCAGTGCTGAGGTTAAGTAAGTTCGACGAGATGCCAGATCAGTGTTCTTTGACCAAATGTCCATATAGTGATGTAGAACTACTTTAATGGAACTTTATAAACTTCCTATGACTTCCCTTAAATCTTAGGGTCTTTCTATCTTTCCTTAGGTCTTTTCATTAAATATTCCCTTAGTGCAACGTCGTGTAGATTTAATTGCATATGATCATGCAACATCATTTGGTTTTTATAACTGAATCTTTTTAATTGTTGCAAATCCTAAACTTCATGTGATTGAGATAACATAGAGCTTAGGATATGAAACCCATAGTTTCAGCAGTTGTTAAAGCAATTGTATATGGTTTATGAGCATCAAGCAAATAAAAATGAATGCAGTGAAAATGCTATAAGTATGATATTGATGAACAATACTAGTATATTCTCATATCGATAATCCATGATCAAGCTCATCAAGATATCTAACATATGGATGTGTGCATTTAAAATTTTCATGGACATATCCAGTATCTCATTTCCTGAGTCACATTTGTTGCCTAACATTTGGTTTCAATGTAACAAAATTGATGTGCATTAGTTCTTAGTAGAGCCATAAATTTATAAGACACATGCTAATGTTTAGTGATGCTGATGTTTCCGAACCTATTTATTTAGAGTTGCTAGAAATAATTCCTCTTGAGGATTATTAATGTTTTGCCCAGTGTGATTTAATCTGCCTTAACATCTAGCAAGCCTCTTCCCTCAAAAAAAAAAAAAAAACAGAGAGAGAGAGAGAGAGAGAGAGAAGGAAAAGGTGCATCTAACGGGGTTCGCTTCTGCAGGGTTCATTGCGATGTATGCTACTCTTGCAAGCCGAGATGTGGTACGTATGATGTGTCATTTCCCTTGCACACTTGAGAAAAGCCAATCTTGTTTACTTTGCAACATTTGTATTAGATGTTTTTTATCATGAATTTTTCCCCAACAAGAAACTCAGTGCCGATGAAGCTACTTCTGCTTGTTTTCCTCAGGACTGTTGTTTGATTCCAGAATCACCCTTCTATCTCGAAGGGAAGGGTGGACTTTTTGAATTTATAGAGAAGCGTCTTAAAGAGAATGGCCACATGGTTCTTGTTGTTGCTGAGGGTGCAGGACAAGAGCTTATTGCCGAAAGCATGCGGTCCATGGACCATGAAGATGCTTCTGGAAATAAGCTACTTCTTGATGTTGGCCTTTGGTTGTCTCAGAAAATAAAGGTAAATTCTTTATCTGAATTTCTCCTCAATGACCATAATGACACTTTTTTTATTTTGCAGGCTTCTACTTCTATGTCCAGCGGAGCTTTACTAGTAGTTTAGGTTATGGAACTAAATATCTTGGTGCATTCATATACTAAATAATTTTGGATAATTAAGTGCATTTTTAGGGCTTCATCATCATCAGTTTGGAAGGAAGGGAGCGAAATGAAACACTCACCAGACATTTAAATATTCCAAAAGTCATATGGTTTTCAATTGATCTCCAATTTTTGCCCAAGCCATGCAACTATGCACTGACCTTTTGTCAAAATGCTTTACCTCATGAGTTATAAATAGCCAGTCAATTATCAGCATTTTGCCTGCACGAGATGAGCGGTACATACCTTTGACAGGGCATGATATCATCTTAAATTGGAGATATATGCAGTTGGACCTTCACTTCTGGAATGAAGGGTATAATTTTTTCAAATAATTATCCATTTTTTCTGCATTATGCAGGATCACTTCGCAAGAAGCAAGAAGGTGGCAATAAATCTCAAATATATAGGTCTGTTTGTGGAACCGGTCCTATGTCCATTCCATGCGAGTGATATATAGGGGATAAAATCTGACCTTGTTAAGTGCCCTCGTTGCAGATCCAACATACATGATTCGTGCAATTCCAGGCAATGCCTCTGACAATGTTTACTGCACGTTGTTAGCACATAGTGTCATCCATGGTGCAATGGCAGGATACACTGGTTTTACTGTTGGCCCTGTTAACGGCAGACATGCTTACATACCGTTCCATGTAAGTAGCACCTTCTTACCCAACCTCATTCATGCATGGAAAGGTTTATCCATCATCCAAGCCATGAAGGTTCAACAATTGACATACAGAATCCTCTAACGAGGTCTTGGTTTCTCACTGTATCTGTAGTACCCACAGACTTTCTATCGACTACATTGGCATTCACTTAAGATGCACACTCATTTATGGAGATTAATGGTAGACAGGTCATCACTTGGGATTGCCATTATGAAGAATTCATGTTGATTAGCTAATTTTTCCCATTTAATGGAATTGATATATATACAAGGAAGTTTCATTATTCACAAAGAATAAAAACCCTTCATATGTGTATATAGTGATCACACTAACCTTTCCTCAAAGTAAAATGTAGCAGTAATCATGCTAGCATAATTGCTTTATGACCCTTGTTTCTTCATCACTTCTTAGTTAACATTGGACCTTTTTAACTTTGAATTGAAGTGCAACCGGAATTTTTAATTATTCCAAATGCATCAAAACTCAAATAAGCCCAAACTTGGAATAGATATAGATTTCCCTCGAATCTTCCCCTTGGCAATCTCTTGCCCTGTGAGAGGGGAGACTTGGTGGATGCCTATAGCATCCTCCAACGAGCATTCCATTAAATATGTGAAAGTCGTGAGTGATGGGTAGAGCTTGTTAAGCACTAATTTCTTCAGTCACAGTGGTGAATTAAGTTTCATGGTGACTAAGATTTACCAAAACATCTTGTCTGTGTTGCAGAGGATCACAGAAACACGGAACAAGGTGGTGATAACTGATAGAATGTGGGCAAGGCTACTCTCTTCAACTAATCAACCAAGTTTTTTGAGCCATAAGGATGTTGAGGATGCAAAAACGGAAGGAGAACCGGTAACGCAGTTGTTGGATGGGGAAAATTGCAAGGATGGTCATCATGTTGTTGACAATGGCCTGGCGGATAACGGCACTAGGTGAGGTTGAGCATGACAAAAGTGTTATGTAAAATCAGTTGTCATCCGTTCTATTCTGCAGATTGCGTTAATGGTGCTACCTATGTTAAACGGGCCAGATATGTATTTGGCGGGAGCCTTTTTATTTATTGGTCTTAAGGTCTGTGCCAACTCTGAATGAAAGAGTTCGGCCGTAATTAATCGCTGAGGACAAGCATGTAAGGGTTGGTACCCTATTTTTACTATTATTATTGTTAGTCAAGTTCAATGATGTCACCTCTACGGGCATCCATCCGTTCTATCCCAACTGTAACTGACGGCAGTTTTGTGGATGATGATACGCTGGCGATAATGCGGCTATACGGATGGGATATGATACCGTACAGTGTTAGAATGATGCTAAGAGGAAGAGCTTTTCAAGTAACCGGAAAATAGCTGGTGGTCTCGGTGTTAAGAATGATGTTTATTTTACAGGGATGAATGGTTTTAATATTGCATGGTGACCATGGTGTCAGGCACCAACTGGTGCAGGTGGTGTATACGATGATCTGATTCGAATTCTGTCCATATCGAATGAGCGGCATGAGTTGCAGTCCTATCAAGAAAATATCGTGCAACCGTCAGGGAGCGTTGTCCTGTCAGAAAATCTGGGGTGCTGTCCTGCCAAAGATGCAAATTAATTTCTAGAACCTGTCAGCTCGTCAACGACGTGACAATCTCTGACGATTTAACAATTTTCCAGTTGTCTACATCACCGACGGCGGGACCATGCCACCTCTTGCTATAAATCGGGAAAGACAACAGTATTGAGGAGGTCTTTTCGAAACCCTCGAACTCTCCCTCTCTAGTTCTCGTTCTCATCCTCTCCTCTTGAGCTCTTTGATCCCTTTCTACTGTTGCCTAGTCTCCTCTCTGACTTGATCGTCGGAGGATCTTCGCCAGAGTCACTTTCGGTTAGTGCGGACTTTTTTTGCAGACGCTCATTCCCGGCGATCAGGCGACGAGGGGATTGGCCGCAACAAATGGTTTTAATATTGCATGATGACCATGGTGTCAGGTGCCAACTGGTGCAGGTGGTGTATACGATGATCTGGTTCGAATCCCATGCCTACGTAGTTGGTTGGAGATAACTCCCACGCATTTCTTTCAAGGAAGAAATATATCAATTAACTTAGATATATTATATTTATTGATTTGATAAATATCAGCCAGCTAGCTTTAGGGCTATGATGGATGATGGGGGAGTGAAACCCTAAAGTCTGCATTCCGTGATCTACTTTTCTTTGTCACCGAGGTGCCCACTCCTGAAATATCTACTTTTCTTTTCCTTGGACCTGGAATTTCCCTGATGGGGGAGGAGGCTGATAGCAAATTCAATCGCCTGGCCCCGCTGCTGAGTATGGCGACAACAAGGCCAGACCAGGGTCCTCGAGTGGGGCCAAGGACTTCACTCGATCGTCCTCGCATCTGATCCCACCAAAGCTCGCCTTCACATCTAGTGCTCGTCCACCGCGCCTCCCAACGCGTCGTCTCCAACCTCTGCTAGTGCGCCCGTCTTTGTCCCCTCCATGCTCAGATCCTTCGATACCTTTCCGTCCTAGCCGCGACGACTCGAGGGCGAAAATGACGTCCACAAGGACAGCAGCAATCCACATCTTTGAAGGATAATTAAACCCTTTTCAAAGGTGCATAACTTTATCCTTAAAATTTAGAGATTACTTGTGCACTTGTTGCCCTGGGCTCTTGCCTGGACCTATATCTATCAAATGGATGGAAGGAGAGGAGGAAAAAAATTTTTTCTACTCTCACCAAAATATATAAAAAAATTGAGCATGCCACATCATGAATTTCAAACTAATATAACTCTTCTTCCCTGTTCCCATCTCGAACAAATATATCTTTTCTGAAATTCTACGAAATAGAAGTTTCTAACTTATCTAATTAGAAGTTTGAAACTTACCTTATTTAATTATAAAAAAAATTGAGCATGCCACCTCATGAATTTCAAACTAATAGAACTGTTCTTCCCCGATCCCATCTCGAAAAAATTTATCTTTTCTAAAATTCTACGAAATAAAAGTTTCTAACTTACCTTATTTAATTAGAAGTCTTACTTATCCTTTTTTTATTATTATTATAAATGAGCTTCAAAAATACAAGAGATCCATGGATTTTTAAAATAAAAAGCTATAAAAAATGCCTACCCTTGCATGTGCGTGCAAAATGCTAGTATCCCCCTAAGCAGACTCTCTTCCACCAGAGTTTCAAAAAGCAGATCCTATCAGACCATAAAACCTCCCAACACCAAAACAAGCCCTTAATTCACACCAATATGCCAGAGTCCTTTTAAAATGCAAAAACACCAAATGACAAAATGCCAGAAATCTCATAGGTTTACAGTGCATATTGTAGCAAGGTTGCCATTTTTTGTTTGTAGTTAAATGTCAGAACAGATTGTCTTTCGGAACAACATACACCAGGAAAAAGAGAGTGGAAAAAAAATTTCTGGTAAGAAAATAAGACTGATGTAGGTTTATACCTGATTTGATCTATCTGGCACTGTTCTATGAAGAAACTTTCTGTTTATGTCACTGCTTTTTTTGGCACTCCATCCAGCAACAATTTGGAATTACCTTTACCTCGTCAGCTGGATCCGACCATCATTATTTTAACTACAAACATATCCCGGAGTCGTTTTGCAGCTACCCTATGAGTTGGAGGCTCTGTCGTTAGAATAGTACGAGTCATGAGTTGATTGATACGATTCACGATGATTCATAATATGATCGAGTTGAATCAGAATGGTGAATCAAAAAAAAAAAAAAATTGTATCTGAATCACGAGTCCATCAACTGAATCGTGCGACTCGAAGATCATTCGATACCGTTGAGTCAAAAAAAATAAGCTCCGACGGTGAATTCCGTTTTTGAAAATTAAGAGCCAAAAAATCAAAATAGATATTAGATTTTGACAAAATTTATTTTTAAAATTGATTCGCACAAGCAAATCAAAGAGATTTCTCATCTTTGAATTTCTATTCGACTGTTTCTCTGTCTTCTCTGACTGCTTTAAGCCTTCGAAAACCACGACGAGAAGAGGATGAGGTTGCGTAGGGAAGAGGAAGTCTCGAAGCCTTCGAAGCATCGCCGCAAGTTTGCCATAGGTCCGGTAATTCCTCTTTCCAGTTGCTTTCTTTATTTCTCTTCCTCAATCTCTCTGTTTTTCTTTCCGGAAGCTTTTTTTTTTTTTTTTTGATCAAACTGAAGCCTTCTTCTTCTCCGATCTCTCTGTTTCTCCCCCGAAATCCCAAAGCTCTTTTTTTTTAATATCGGACCGAAGCCTACTTCCCTATCCCTCTATTTTTTTCCTGTTTTTCTTCCCCGAAGCCGTCCGAAGCCCTCTGTTTCTCTTCCTCAAAGCCACCCGAAACTCTCTATTTCTCTTCCCCAATACCGCCTGCGAACCCTTTTTTTTTCTCCGATCAGATCGAAGCTCTCTCTGGGCTATGGTCCCTCTTCCTTTTTTTTTTTTAAGTTGGACTTCTCGAAGCTTCGAAACCAAGAGGTGAGAGGGGAACTGGAGAGGTCCCGCTCTGGTTTCGTTGCCACCAACAAGTAATAGTCACTTAAAATGATGTTCTCACCTTCTTTAGATAAGTACTTTTCCACTTAAATCCTCATCCAAAAAAATAAATAAATAAAGATAATATAAATAACAGGAAGATTAATTTTTTTTATAATTTTTTTAACAATTTTTATTTTTTTAACAGGGATTAACTTACATACTTTATAGTGGAATTGTGTATTATTATTTTATTGAATAATGGCACCAAGAAAAAAATTTAAAGTCATGGATCCTACTTGGAATCATTGTAAAAAATTTAATGATGGCAAAGGAGGCAATGGAAATCAATTACATCTTGTATGCAATTATTGTAACAAGAGTTTTTGGGGAGGAGTGAATAGAATGAAAAATCATCTTGCGGATATATATAACAATATTTCTCCTTGTACTCAAGTTCCTGAAGAAATTCAAAATTTTTTTAAAATTTGTTAGGGGAGAAATAAATACAAAAAAATTGAGTGATGATATTGGATACTTTGAAGTAGATGAGCTAAATGCAAAAATAAGGAAGGAAACTGTGGATTTATTTATGATAAAAGGAAGGAAAATGTATGTAAACAATGGACAATGAATGAAATGATAAAAAAAAGAGAACCAGTGGTTAGAGATATTTGTAGATTTCTATATGGACATGCATTGGCAGTCAATTTGATCAAAAGCTCTTTATTTACTCAAATAATGAAATCTATTGGGGAGTATGGGAGAGGATTGAAACTCCCTTCTTATCATGAAGCTAGAGTTACTGTCTTGAAGAAAGAGGTAGAAAGTGTTAATGAATGTTTGATAAAATATAAAGATGAGTGAAAAAAAAATGAGATATTCAATCATGTTCGATGGTTAGATTGATAAAAAAAATGATTTAGTACTAATTTTCTTGTGAATAGTCTAAGTGGGATGGTGTTCCTCAAATTATTGGATACCTCTGATGTTAGTAAAGATTCAAATAAATTGTTTGAATTGCTTGATAGCTTAGTAGAGGAAATTGGAGAGGAAAATGTAGTTCAAGTGGTGACAAATACTGCCTCTGCTTATGTTGACGTCGGTAGACTCTTAGAAGAAAAGAGAAAGCATCTTTTTTTATTTCCATGTGCAACCAATTGTTTAGATTTAATACTTAGTGATATTGGAAACATTTCAATTTTTTTAATACACTTGGCAAGACATGGCAAATTATAGTTTATATTTACTGTCATACTTGGGTTCTTAGTTTGTTTAAAAATATTCTAAAAACAAGGAATTAACAAGACCGGCGGTTACTAGATTTGCAACATCCTATCTCACTTTAAGAAGCATACTAGATAGGAAGATTGCTTTGAGGGCTATATTTGCTTCAGAGGAATGGGTAAGAAGTACTTATGCATGCAAATTTGAGGCTAAAAAATTTCAAAAAATTATATTGAGTGATAACAAATTTTGGAAAGCTACAAAATATTGTTTGAAGTGTGTCTTTTCTTTGGTAAAAATGTTGAGACTTGTTGATGGAGATGCAAAACCGACTATGAGTTATATTTATGAAGCAATAGAAAGAGTAAAGAAATAAATTAGTAAAAATTTCAATAATGTTAAGAAGAGGTATGATCTGATTTGGAAGATAATTGATATTCGTTGGGATTTGTAACTCCATAGACCATTCCATGCGGTAGCATATTATCTTAATCCCAAGTAAGGCACATTTTTTTTAATTTATATTATTTTATTAATAAATTTTATTATTTTAAATTTAAATTTATTTTTTGATTCTTGACCTTTAGGTTTCAATATGATCCTAATTTTAATGCCGATGCTGAAGTAAAAATTGGATTGTTCAAGATAATTGAGAAGATGTATCCAGATGTTGAGACAAGAGTCATCATTAATTCACAACTTAAAAAATTTAAGAAGGCCGAAGGTTTATTTGAGATGGACATAACGGTATCAACAAGAAATAAAAAACAATCAATAATTATAATTTTAATTTTATAAATTTATTTTTATTTATCTAATTTAAATTTAATTTATCTCGCTCTATGATGGAGAGTTTTGAAGAACAGTGCAAAAAACTTCAAAGGCTAGCAATTCGAGTACTAAGTCTTACTTGTAGTGCCACTGGATGTGAAAAAAATTGGAGCACATTTGGACATATTCATTCTATAAAAAAAAAACTGTTTGGAGCAACAAAGATTGAACGCCTTAGTATTTGTAAGTACAATATTCAACTTGAGATGAGACAAAAAAAAAAGACAAGAAAAGAAAGAGATATATGATCCGATATACTTATCAGATATAGAATTAGATGATCAGTGGATAACTAAGCAAGAAGAGCCATGCTTACCGGATGACGTGTCTTGTTGGATGTAAATGAATGTTTTGATGTTGATAAGGAACCTAATAACAGAAAAAAGAAGAGATGTATGCAAATTATTTTCTATTTTTTTATTTTTAATTTATTAAATAATTATATTATTTTTTTATTTGACTTTGTTGCTTCTTAAAATATTTTTGTAGGATCAAGAAACTTAAAAATGTTGATAGTAAAGGTAAAAGAAAAGAAAAAATTGTTGAGAAAAATATTGAAGTGATAAAAGAAGATGAAGGTAATGAAGAAAATGAGGAAGAAAAATAGAATCAAAAGATGACTATGCTTAAAGATGATGATGACAGCGGCAATGAAATATTAACCTCGAAGATGATTATAATGACTAAAAATTTTATTTAATATTTTGAATAAATAATAAATTAGTAATACTTTATGTTTACTTTTTAATATATATTTTAAACATAACATTTTAAATTTATCTATATTTTTTGGACATCTTTTTAAATATTTATTGATTAATAGATTAATATACATTTTGATTGTGCTTTTTGTTACTGAATCTTACGATTCAATCACGATTCGAATTAAAACATGAGTTCATGAGTCGAATCTCGATTTGACAACATTGATTGGAGATTTGATCGAAAAATCAGTCCAGATGAATTTATTATGCTTGACTGAAGAAGCAAAATAGAACCATCATTCTCAAGTAGATGTCCAGGAAGTCGAGAAATTCTTGCTAGAAATAAGCTCCCCATCGATGCCCAGGAAATAGATGATAAATTTGCTATTCAAGTTTGCTTTAGGAACCACCTGTCACTCTCAAAAACGAAATTGCCAAAATTTCATTAAATGTGACAGAATGCTGCGGACACTGTAATGTTAGTATTTTAGACAGAGTCACAAGATCATTCATTGCTACATATTTTCGTTGAAAATTCATAACACAAATGAACCATGAAGGGCTTCATCAGCGTCATTTTTGCTATATTGATCCAGCATGAACAGATGTGAGAAGATCAAAGGATTCAAGACCATCAGTTTGCTTGAAATACCACATTGATTACCTCTTTCAAATTCCTGCAACCTAAGATTAAGATGTCCAGATCAAGTGCAGAAAGCAACTTTTCTGCTGCCTTGGGTATGATGCACTTCTTGTAACCCAATTTAGCAACAGCTATTACTCTCTTATCCATTCTTGGTACCTTCAGAAAGAAACACATAATTAAAAGAAATGCTAAATAAATCACATTAGTGCCGCTCTTTTTCTCTATAACACCAGATTATCGATGTACTTCTGATACAAGTTGCAGAATATGTCTAGACTACTGAATGTCAAGCAAACAATATCAGTTTCATTAGAGACTATGGAGTTTGATTTCATTATTCTGGTGACAGATGTTAATTTTGATGCGATATCAAGGCGAGTTTAATACTTTATACAAAAGTTCTTAAAATAGGTGCAGAATATTTCTCTAGTTTTTTATTTTTTATTTTCTTTTAAAGCACAGGGCTTCTTGATGTTATATAGGTTTCACATCAAATGCCATTCGTGACTTCACCAAAGAATGAGAATGCAAAATTGAATTATCTGCTGATTATCAAACAATATTTCTCCTAAATCAGCTGCATCTACAACCAGCAAATGTAGCACTGTCATACACTTTACTAGTCAATGGTCAAGGAAGACTATGTTGATGCAACATATTCTTCCGATTTATTTTGTTCTAATATATAAGCATAAATTTTGAGTAACCATGCCAACCACCACAGGAAGGTATACGTACCGAGCGAAGCTCACCACCAAGGCCAATCTCTCCGATGAATGCAATGTCATGAGGAATGGGAAATTCCATGAAGCTGAAAAATGACAGATAGTACTTTTAACTTGCATTGAAATATATGTGGTAAATCTAAGTATAAAAATTGTGTTCGCCTTGGGGAAAAATATTACTAAGAAATGCATGACAATTCACAAGCAAAGATGTGCTAGATTTACAAGGCCTGGTAGATAAAAATTGTTAAAAAACTTACCAACTCTATCAGGCTGAAACCAATAGAAAACAAGGAACATGATTTGTCAGTTGGAGTGCATGCATCAGTCTAACAAGTCCATTTTAGGTTCCATGTATTGTATTTTGTTCCTCAATATAGGTGGGTAGACATGTCAATGTCAATTTAAACTCATAAGCCAACAAATTTTAAAGAGGCTTCTATCACGTGCAAGAAATGCAACCACCAAAGGTAACACAAAATGAGGTTAATCAATGATCACAAATTAAGGTGAATAAATGTTCTAGACAAGATATGCTGAACCGGTATCGCCAGCCGTATCGGCCGGCCAACGGCATGGTTCGGTACGGTTTCGTACCGTACCGAACTGACGAAGGCAAGCGGACCGATTCGGAAGAAAAAAAGAGAGAAAGAGAGAGAAATAGAGAGAGAGAAAGAGAAAGAAAGAAAAGAGGGAGGGGAAGGAGCCAGCGGGGCCGCCGGACGGCCTCCGACTGGCCGCCGTGATCGTCGGAGGGCGCAGTCCACGCGCGCGGCACCACGGGCATGAAACAGGAGCGTCGCCCCTGTTTCGCAAATTTTTTTAAAAAATCTAGTTTTAAGTGAAGCCGGCAAATAGTTTGCCGGCTTCACGATTTTTTTTTTTTTTTTTAATCCCTTAAGTCGGCAACTAGGTTGCCGGCTTCATAAATTTAAAACAAAAAATAAAATAAAAAATCGAAACAGACGGTCGTCTATTTGAAAAAGAAAAAGGGGGCGAAGCCCGGCTCCGCCCGCTCGACCGCCCTCAAGCCGTCGGCGTCAGCTCGCCGGCCACCGGGGCCCTCGCGACGAAGCGCCGTCCGTCCATAGGTCCCTTGCCCCCCTCCGAGCACTTTCTCTCTCTTTCTCTCTCTTAAAAGCCCTATCAGCGATACGGGGCTCGGAAGCCCTCCGACAGCCGCAGCCGGCCTCCGACGGCTCCCACCTCCCTCCCTCTCATCTCTCTCTCTTTCTCACTTTTTTTCTTTTTTTCTTCCGTACCGCCCGTGTACCGAATTTACCGGCCGAATCGTGTCAGTTTCCGCCGGTCCGATACGATACGGAGTGTACCGGCCGATTCGGCACGGTATGGAAAACTTTGGTTCTAGATAACTTAGGCAATATAAGATTTCGGAGTTACTAGGTTATGCAACAAACGAGGTCAATAATTGTCGGAGAAACTTAGATCAGATGTGGATTTTTTTTTTTAAAAAAAAAAAAGAAAAACACTAAAATGCATCCAAACTAGCCAACTGAGTTCGAACTCAACTGAATATTTTTTCCCAATGATGTCTAATATAGGTTTAGTCTGTTGAAGTGTTATGCCTATAAATGAAAGACAGGTCAAGGCATTCAGCTAGGTCGAATGGAACTCAGCCTACTCAAGCCAAGATACTTGCATACCCAGCAGTAAATGACAAGGATACTTGGATCAATCTCTAAGAGAAAACAGAAATCAACAATGGACAGCTAGGAGGACTTGAGAGGCTCTTTCCATGAATGACGATGCGATGTTGGTCATAAGTGGCGAACCACAATTCTACAATGCACAAGTTAGTTATAGTCAACATATTTGCAACTATGTTCAAATAAATTTCTGGAGTCATTTGATTTCAGCAACATATACAATTCATCCCATAAGAGTAATAGAATTACCATATAATCTCACATTCCTCTCATGGATCCATTAGTCTTCTATATGACATACTGAATTTGGAGCATTTAGCCTTGCACCAAGAGCTTGGAAGCAACAAACAATTATGATAGCTCATGGACATCGAAAATGACAGGCTTGACTTTAATACTCAGTAAGTGCATAACAAGAAGGATTAATCAATTATGTTTATCTTGGGCTTACGAAATCCAATAACAGGTGTGAGGGCTCAGGTACCCTCTCCATATGAAAACATGGCACAAGCCTTCAATTTAATTGAGTAAATGAGGTGGAAAAAGACATAAAAGGGATTACAGGCCATATTTCTTGAAATCTCAGACAGCACAAATCACCTTTGGACAAATTGCAGTACACTACCATACAAATGAGGTTGGAGACAGCAGGTCCAACTCAATAATTGCTTCACTAACCCAGCATATTGTTCAGGAACCTTAGAAGATATATCTTAAATACATTATAGCTAAGAAGCCAAAACCTCTTTCACTGTCATCAAACCAGAATTTTCTGAGAATGCTACTTGACAGCTGCCCAATATGTCCCTTTAATCAAAAAAGTGTAAATCAAACTTTGAATGAGAAGGATGTGGATATACCTGCTGCAAATTGCAGCTGCTACTGCAAGATCTCCTGCAGTCTCTGTCAACTTAAATCCGCTAACAACATTTATAAAGATGGCCTGTGGACAATAAGCAAAATCTCATTACAAGATTTTTTCAAATTGTGACATCAATATGGATGCTATATAATTTCTTCAGGCATCTACAGAAAGATACAACAAAAACTAGAGACAAGCAAATAGGTTTATGAGCAATACAAAACTTCATGCAAATTTTTTTTTTCTTTTTTTTTTTTTTTTTTGCAACTGATTCTGTCAAGGTCAATGGTGGAGAGAGAGAGAGAGAGAGAGAGAAAGAGAGAGCTGTCAGTAATATTAAACAGTCAAAATGTGAAGAATCACAAAATCAGCACACCAAGATAAGCTTAAATATATAATATTTGTTTGATGTGATTTCCTGAAACTAAATATTTATTAAGGTATTATTAGTCTAAATGGTTTATAAAATTGTAAGTATTTTGTAGTTTGTACCACCATTTTTAAATAAACTCGAGCTTCTAAATTCATTTAGACAGTTGTACCCCACTTCCACACACAACAGTGCTGATGCACAATGTCCATAATAGCTAATAAAGATTTCTAGAAATACAAAGTCAGGAGCAGCATTCAAGATAAATAGTGGAGAAGTAAAAAGCAACATAAGTTTCCACAGAAGCTATGAGGATGCTGACAAAAAGAGGTTGCAACACTTGTGTAAATGAGTTCGGAGGTGATCTTATGATGACTTTATAATAATGTTCCAAGTGCCGGCATGATACATGTTCAACCCATGCAGCCCATATTTCTTTACTAAGGTACTTCGGAATGCAGCAAGAGTAACAGAGGATTGAAAAAGTAGAAAAGAGAATATTCTTACATTATCTTGCAGCTTTAGACCTGCCTGCTTCATAAGGACCTTCAAAATAAAAAGTTTCAAGAGTCAGCTACCAAGTACACAGTGACAATGGATTGTAAAATTGTGATCTTACACACAGAAGTTGAATGAAACAACACTCAGTATTATGCTTTATTAATATCTCTTGTAATCAGCAATAATATGAAGCTTTATACAAAAAATAATGTCCTAGAACATTGTATTATATCTAATAGACTCCAGCCATTCAGTGACACATTATTTAAAAAATTGCAAAATTAGTAGACAACCTCACAGAGATTGATGGTTAGGGTGAAGGCTGCATGCCAAAGGAGTGACGACCCCTCTATATATAGAAAGTTTCGGCATACCTTGTTTAGTCAGAATTTTTCTTACATCAGAAGCCTATTTCATAAACAAGCCCTGTGATTATTATTACTTAATGAACCAACCCCGCCCCCCCCCCACAAACCACAAATCATAAGCCCATTCGCACAATCATTTATGAATGAAGACACATTAACAGCCCTAGAAGATTATTAACAATGCTAAATGCTAAATACCCATCTCGTGAGAGACTTTTGCCATTGCGGGTTCGGAGAAGGGTCAAATGTATGCAGTCTTATCCTCACTTGCAAAGAGGTTGTTTCCATATTTCAAATCCACATGGCCTTCCAGTCATAGTGGAGCAACCTTACCATCGCCCTCAAGCTCACCCTCTAAATATCATCTCACAAGATGACCAAAATATCATATTTGGCACTCTTCACAGCTTCCATTGAGATATGTTGCAATCACTAGAACTTCCTTTCGTGCTATTGCTATCATCAAGAATTTCCTCTTCTTACTTCACCACTACCAAGAAAATCTGTGTTACTTGAAACCTCTCTCTTTCCCCACACCCCCTGATTGTGGCCACCAGATCCACCTTCACTGCCCAAGAACCCTGGTAGTGGCCTTCATAATTGTTGTACAAGGACCTCCACTGAGCAGATCTCTAATGGGATCTCCATCGTCACTTTCACATTAGCTATTGCTAATAAAAAACTTCCTGTCATTATCATTGTCAAGCACAACACTCTCAACTCCCATCAATAATTGGACCAGCAGTCACTGTTTTCTTAAGCAAAACAACCTTTATAAGATAAATTTCAACATAAGGTAGACTAGTAGATCCACATACCAGTGAAAGGGGCCAGTTAATATGTTCAAAACATCTTAATCCATTTGCAGCTGTATAGGTAATAACACCGTTCATTATGATGTGAAGACCGCTAGTCAGCCTCTTGTTGACAAACCTTGGGAGGAATTGCCCTAAATCTCACACCAGCCATCCATGTCATTTTTTCAGCTTCAGCTAGAGTGTTCTAATGTTTGATTAATCTAGAAATTATCAGCTATAGCAGCAAGATGGAACACAATCAGAGGACCATACGTGCTTTCAAAACATCCATAATCTAGTTACTTACAGAAATTATCATGCCAGCTCTGTTTTCTTGTAACCCATTAACATGCCTTGTGACCGATGAGCCAGATACACATAACGCCTGCAAAGAGATGTTCAACAAACAAATATTGGAAGAAGCTTCAGATGTCAGTGCAGCAATAACTGTGCAGCAATTAATCAAACACTGACACTTAGTGTATAGCAAATTATTAAAACATTGCTAAAACACTTCTCACATACAGACTAAATGCTGACACCACTTGCCAATCTCAGGCAATGAAACCAGGTTTTGATGTATCCAGATTACAGAAGACTTGAAATCATGAGTCTGCAAACGTTGTTCTTTTTAGCATTTTCTTGAACATACAATTTTTTCGGTTTTTCAAATTATCATCTGATATGCTGAAATAAATTCACCTATCATTCAGGGTTTTCTTGGAATTTCATACAAAAAAAATAACAGCATATTATTTGAGTTTCTATAAAGTTTATTCTGCATGATGGAAGGCAGTAACGTTACAAAATAAGGTCAGGATTCTTACCAGAAAGAGAAGACAGGAGCCAAATGCTGTCTCATATATATATATTTTTTTCTTTTAGCAGTTTAAATACATGGTCTTTTGTAATGCTTGATAAAGCTTGCAACTAGAGAAAGTGATTTAACGGAAAGTATTGAAGTCAAAAACCTTGGCAGCACCCTCTCCATGGCAAATCTCTAATGGAACTTTATTCAGGGGGGAAGATTTATTCAGCACATGCAGGTTACTCTGGCCATCAGAGTCTGGGAAGAATATGTGTGTTCTTGACTTGTTATTCACCAAAAACAGTAATTATGGTGCCTATTTTGAGATAATTTATACATTTTGAGGTTGGTGCATTAAAAATATCAACATCACAAAATTTAAGATTTACTTAAAACATTGATATTTGTTAAATTAGATAGCATATTATGTTAACATATAAATCATTGTGAATATTCCCTGTATAATCCTAAACAGGAAATATATCAAATCCTATTTATGAAATATATCATTAAGAGATCAATAGGTTCATTATACCTAGACCTTTATTGCTTTATATATAGGCCTCTTGTAACATGAAATATATACAATCATTTTTACCTTTATCTATCTCTCTCTCCCCCCTCTTCCTAGTGTTTCTAACAAGGGTTCTCTCTCTAGATCCTATCTTCTACATGATATCAGAGCTGAACTTTCCAAACCAAACTCAGGGAGAGGGGAACTATTTCCCTTCGTCCCAATTTGCCCTTGTTTTCTGTTCTATAGATTCCTGATTTTCCTGTTAATTTAATATCCATTAGCCAATTAACTAAACAATTGCATTGCTCAGTTACCTTTTCTTCTGATTCTGTGGTGGTGCAGGACTTGAAGACAGGGAGAACGATTGGTTCTAGTTTTGAGTCCCACGGTTTGTATCGGCTATCTGGACCACCAGTGTGTACAGTTGCTGCTACGCCTCTTCAAATTCATAGCCGGTTAGGTCATCCTCATCTCCAAAATCTTCAAAAGATGGTGTCTAGTGTATCTAATGTCCGTGAGTTAAATTGTGAGTCGTGTCAGTTAGGAAAGCAGAATCGTAGTCCTTTTCTTAGTCGGTCAAATAAGCATGCTTCAACACCCTTTAGTCATGTTCATTCTAATATTTGGAGATCTAGCAAAATTATTTCTTCTATAAAATTTAACTATTTTATCACTTTTATTGATGATTATTCTCGCATGACTTGAGTGCATTCATTACGTAATCGTCTTGAACTATTTCCAGTTTTTACTATGTTTTATGCTGAAATTAAAAATCAATTTCATACATCCATTAAAATTCTTCGAAGTGATAATGCCCGTGAGTACTTATCTACTAATTTTCAAAACTTTATGACTGCTCATGGGATTCTTCATCAGACATCTTGCGCTTATATGCCTCAACAAAATGAGATAGCAGAGCGCAAGAATCGTCATGTTGTTGACACAGCACGGACACTTCTCATACATATGCATGTACCTGTTCATTTTTGGGATGTCGCTATCCTTACTGCATGTTATCTCATAAATCATATGCTCTCATCCATGTTGCATGATCAAATTTTCTTTTCAATTTTATTTTCTAGGGACTCCCTATATGTCTTACCTCCTAAAGTCTTTGGGTGCACCTATTTTGTCCATCATCTGATCCTATTCATGATAAGTTATCCTCGAGATCCATAAAATATCTTTCTTGGATATTTTCGATCCCAAAAAGGACATAGATGCTACTCTCCTGCTCTTCATTGTGTCTTTATATCATCTAACGTCACGTTCTTTGAGTCCATTCTTTATATTTCTTCTGGATCTAAGTCTATTATCCCTCATGAAAAGTCTGTATCTATTGGGCTGCCTGTATTTCTTCCCATTGGTGACACATCCTCATCACCTGTGCCCATTCCTCCTCTATCTCCATCTAGATTTGATCGATCGAATTTTCAGACATATCAGCATCGTGCACCACCTGAAATCCTTTCTGCTGAGCCCACGGATTCAACACTAGCACCAATCCCTTCTCTGTCAGACAGTCCTACTACACCAGCTCCTTCTGACCTGGATGTTCCTATTGCTCTGCGCAAAGGAACTCGAACAAAACATCCATTGATCGTTTTGTTAGTTATCTTTGTCTCCCAGATATTCTGCCTTTATTTTCTCACTTGCTTCGGTCTCTATTCCTCGTACTATTACAGAGGCACTTGCTCATTCTTACTGGAAGTAGGCGATGGATGATGAGATGTCTACACTGCATGCTTTGGATGCTTGGAATCTTGTTCCACTTCCTCCAGGTAAGTCCATTGTTGGTTGTCGCTGGGTTTATACTGTTAAGTATTCTCCTGATAGACAGGTTGACAGATTGAAGGCTCGACTGGTTACAAAGGATTTCACTCAGATTTTTGGCCAAAATTATCTTAACACATTCTCACCTGTGGCTAAACTCACATCTGTTCGTCTTCCCCTGAGTTTAGCTACTATCTTTCACTGACTTCTTCATCAGCTGGATATTAAGAATGCATTTCTGCATGGTGATCTTCATGAAGAGATTTATATGGAGCAACCTCCTAGGTATGTTGCTCAGAAGGAGTATGTATATCGGCTGAAGAAGTCATTATATGGCCTTCTCAGAAGTACTTCTAATCATTCGATTTTCTATAGGTATTTGGAGTCCGACAAACGCATTCTTTTGATTGTCTATGTAGATAACATTGTTATTACTGGTGATGATAATAATGGCATTACTGCTCTGAAGAGTTATTTACATCAGCAATTTCAGACCAAAAATCTGAGAGAGTTACGATACTTTCTTAGTATTGAGATTGCTCGGTCTCGTCAGGATATAGTTATGAATCAGAGAAAATATATCTTTGCCATATTGGAGAAGACAGATATGTTAAGATCTCGTACTGTTGATACTCCCATGGACCCTAATGTACGACTTGTTCATAGTCGGGGAGCCTTTGTCAGATCCTAGAAGATATCGGAGATTAGTCAGAAAACTAAATTATCTTACAGTCACCAGGCCAGATATATATTTTACTGTTAGTGTCGTCAGCTAGTTTCTCGACTCTCTAACTGTTTATCATTGAGAGGCTATTATTCGCATTCTTAGATATCTAAAGAGTACATCAGGCAAAGGGTTATCTTATCAGGATCGTGGTCATAGCCAGGTAGTTGGATATACAGATGTAGATTGGGCAGGATCTCCCTCAGATAGATGATCTACCTCTGCGTGTTGTATCTTTTTTGTTGGTAATCTAATCTCATGGAAGAGCAAGAAGCAGAGTTGTTGCTCATTCAAATGCTGAGGCGGAATATCGTACTATGGTTTTAACCACATGTGAGCTAGTATAATTAAAGTCTCTGTTTGGGGAGCTTGGGGTTATTCAGTTTGAGCCTATGAAATTGTTCTGTGATAACCAGACTGCTCTTCATATTATCTCGAATCCTGTGTATCATGAGCATACAAATCACATTGAGATACATTGTCATTTTATTCGAAAAAAGCTACACTTTGATATTATTTCTATGACTTTTGTGAGCTCTAACGATCAGCTAGTTAATATGTTTACGAAGTCATTGAGAGGACCGAGGATGAATTATATTTGTAACAAGCTGGGGCTCCATAATATTTACGCTCCAGCTTGAGAGGGAGTGTTAAATTAGATAGCATATTATGTTAACATATAAATCATTGTGAATATTCCCTGTATAATCCTAAATAGAAAATATATCAAATCCTATTTAGGAAATATATCATTAGGACATCAATAGATTCATTGTACCTAGATATTTATTGTTCTACATATAGAGCCTCTTGTAACATGAAATACATACAATCATTTTTATCTTTACCTATCTCTCTCTCCCCCCTCTTCCTAGTGTTTCTAACAAGGGTCCTCTCTCTAGATCCTATCTTCTACAGCATTCATTAAATTAAAAAAGAAGGATTTCCCACGCCCTTGACCCAGAGATAAATCCAAGAGATATTCAGAGCCTCTTCTATTTTAGAAGTAGGATATATAAAACAAGTATCCAAGAAAAAATGAACCATCAAGTTGCCCATTGATATCCAAAGTATATTTTTCGTGAAAAATTAAATGTTTTTAGCTCACACAATTGGAAGACAAATACAAGGGATTTAATCCTATGAGAGGCTCCCCAAGAATTTCAAGGTTTATTATTAGATACAAATAGATCTAAATGTGATAAGACAACATAAAACTATACAAGTACAACATACTATAGAGAATGTAAAGTTATAAGGGAGAATTACTAAAATATGAATAAGGAGAGTCCTAATACAGTCAATAGGCTGGAATAGATCAGATCCCATTCTAGCATAAGCAAACTCCCCTGTATTTCAAGAGTGAACACAATAAATACGCTTCTTCCAAAAATAGCCTTACTCCTAAAATAAGGCCAAAGTTTCTAGTCTTGGATATGAGGCTTACCACTCTTTGGTCTAATTTTACCAGTCAAGGGTACATAATTACCAGTTTAATGTCCCAAAGATAACAGTCTTGGAACAATCATTACTAGTTCATGCTCCAAAGTAACAAGACCTAGGTAGTAGGTAGTACGAGCTTACTAGTCACTTTGCCCAATGCTACCAGTCCTCGGAACCAACTTTTTTGGTTAGCAACGGCCAAACTTATTAGTCCTTTTGTTCTGGTTTTTCCAGTCAAGGGCGCCAAGTTTATCAATCCTCAGCCCTGAAGTCACAATTCAGCATTGCCAAATTAACCAGTTTAACATTCCAAAAATAACGGTATTGGGAATCACTATTACTAATCTCATGCCACAGAGTTGCCAGTCCTGGGTATTAAGCTCACCAGTCATTTGCCCAATTGTACCAGTCCTGTGTACCAGCATTTCTGATCATATTCAAATTGCACAACCACTAAGATTTTGATTGCAGGAATTTCCTAAAATTAGAATCATGGAGGATTTCAGTCCGTTGATATTTGAAACACCAAGTAAATTTCATTTACAAAAACCAAGAAAACATTAAAATTGTTGTTAGATTTGGATGGAGAAGAACTTACTCGCCCTCTTCTATACTCTCCTCCATCCACCCTGTCATACAAAACCAAAAAGCACATAACCAAAACTTATCTCAAGCCTTTGCAACATAATCCACACCTCGATCACCACCTCCCTGCATGTGCTGCCTTCGGAGGAAACATAGGTACCTAATTCCCCATAGTTATACAAAATCTGGCCACGGAAGTTCAATGGCTAGCACTTCTCTCCCGTGATGACAGACATCTTCCATACAGCCTTCTCATCAACCTTGGCACCTTTCATGATATCATCTTAACCACACCCATGGCCTTGCCACTGATAGAGTTGTGATGGAGAGAGAGCATGGATTCTCTCTGCTCATGGAATTCCAATGGGCTAGGCAGAGAGGGATATTTGCAAATAGGACAATAATGGGAAGAAGAGGGTACCATGGGCATTGAAATTCCCATGATTCACCTAATTGGAATTTTGTTCACTCTTTTGAGATATAGGGGACTCGCCTAAGATCGAATGGGATTTGACCCATTCCCACCAATTGACTGTCATAAGGAGTTCCCTATACATGTTTTATAATTCTCCCAAATATATAAATATGACATGCATACACATTAACTTGTGAAAGAGTATATACAGAATACATATAACAAAAGAATATACCATATGCTGAAAAAGAAACAGATTTAGGATAAAAAAATTGAACAAATATCTTAATGTAGATGGCAATGAATTATTGCTATTATCCAATTTCCAGTTCACTAGATAGAGTGGCTCTCACAGAAGGATGGATTTGTTGTCATGACAAGACAAATTAGCTTACCAGACCTAAAAGTGCAATAAAATCCTTCATAATTGAAGTAACCTTTATAACTAACAGCACATAATGTAAATCAAGTTATGGGATGGTTGACTGCTAAAGTCACAACCAATGATAAAATCTACCTCATCTATCAAAGATAGAACTAAATAATGGTGCAAAACCGATGAATTCATCACAAGGCAAAAAGTTCATTTAAACAAGAAGCACTTGGACAGGTAAGGTTACATATACAAAACAAAACCCCTACACAGATGAGATACGCTATTTTTAGATCTTTTAGAATATTGCTAAAATACTAAACTAAAAAGAAATATCCTATAAAAGACACAATCATGGGATACAAAATTTCAGTTTTTTCCAGAGAAAATCATGGTAATAAAAAGACATACCTGAATTTCAACAAGAAAAGCCCGAGAACCATCTACAATCACGGCAACTGCAAGGCCAGCTAAGATCTCAGAATCAAAGTTATGCTCGCTTAAGAACATTTCACTGGGATTTGAGACAACTTGCAGACCAGACTCAGACATTTCAAACACCCCAAGCTGATTTGCAGAAAAATTCAGTATGAGTTCTTAAATAACTGTTGCTGCTTAAATGGTTGGCTAAAGTATTTGCAATTGTTAGAAAACAAGTCTATAATCAAAACAAGATAATAATATAGCCTCATGTGAAAGGCTTAGCTAGAAAACTCAAACAGAAAAAAGAAAATCATGGATGTTTTTTTCTTAAATTACATAAGTGATCAGATGGCTTGAGTCCTGTAGGCTAGATAAGGTTATACAAAACATAAGCAAATTCCTGACTTGGCATAATGTAAGCTATACAGACAAAGGGTTTCAAATCTCTAGGATATCTGCTAGAAACTTTGAAGATTTGAGATAACCTAATGGTATATATCGTCCATTTGGCCCAGCAAAAGACTGCATCTGCTTTTGATTTAAAACAGAAATTGGCGACTCAATGGAATTATCAACTTGTTAAATAATACACAAGATCCATAAGTGTCATGTTTTCAAAGGTACACCTACATCAAAATATCAAAATATCAAAAATTAATTTTTACTTTTAGCTAATATAGCCTCTAATAGGAGGTACCAATCAACCTATATTAAGCACTAACAGCCTAATTAATCTAAGAATTATTTCAAAGTTGGACTATATTTGAGAAGCAACTAATATGCTGAAAATTAATTAATTTGTTGTCAAATGAATAACAGATAAAATTCAAGATCCTCAACATAATATGAATCTTTGAAAGCTAACATCTTTATTTTTCTATTATTTTTATGCAAAAAGACATTTTTAATAAAAATAAAATAAATATCAAAAGATAAAAAAAAGCTATACACATCTGACAAACATCTATGATACATCTCAAAGGCTGCAAAGATACAAAAATTGGAATGATTTCTCTGTATGTTTTTCAGTTTCTGCCTAATTGGATGTAACAAAAAAAAAGGAAGAAGAAAATTTCTAGATTGAACCTCCTGCTCAACCTTCTATTCTCAGCATCTCATTCTTCTCTACTCTCTTCCTCCTGTCTTACCTTGAAAAATGGAGAGAATAGGGCATCAGGCCCTTTCTGTTTTAAGAATTAAGGCACTGAACCCATAAGGACCAATTCATGCTGGGTAGTGTACAAAAACATACCACGCAATTCAGTATGGTACTGTATGCCTTGCTCTTAACACCACTCCAATAAATTTTATATTTTGGATTTCTCATCCATTTTGTCCTTAAACTTATTTGCATTCCTTGAAGGAAAGAAGACTAAATCAAGCATGGTACATGAGAATACAGACTTAAAAAGTACATCACAAGGGAACAAGAAATAGCATATGATACCTCATCTGTTGAACCAAAGCGGTTCTTCACAGATCGCAACAACCGATAGGATGAGTACCTCTCCCCCTGAAAAGAGAATAGTTTGCAACAATTAGTCTGTAATCTCAAAAGACAAGGGACTATTAAAATTCATTTAAGCAAAATATTTTTTTTTAAAAAAAAAAAAGACATCAAAAGCTTTTCCACAATCTATATATACGTGTGCTACAGATCCTTCCAAGTACTGGCAATTGTAATGCATATCTCCCTTTATTCTGAAATAAGTGGGATTACCTAGCAACCCTAAATTTCACATTCAGAGAGTGTAGAATTCACTTTAACAGAATGCACACCAAATAGAATTTCATGTTAAAATGTCAAGAATGGAACCATGGGCACATCTTCCTCTAAATCAAGAAGAAGTGGTTAAATTTTACATTTAGAAAGCACAGAATTTGCTTTGAGAGAATGCATGTAAAGTAGAATTTCATGCTGTACTGCCATGAATGGAACCACAGGCTTCTGGAAATTTTCATTCCGCTATTTATTACTCATACAGTTAGAAAACAACCAAAAAAAAATCACAGTAGTATTTAGTTGAAACTGATCATTTTAACCACAATATTTTGCTAATAAAAATAGTTAATGCAGGCAACATAGTTTAACTGAAAGTAGTTGCTTTAAATTCATAAAGGCAAAATTTAAAACAAAAAGTTCTTGATTGCTTGGACTTCTTTTTTACTCTCATGTGGTATGCTCTTTGTATTTAATTCACATGATATGCTCATAGTGTGAAACAAATAAAGTGACAAGGTTGGTGCGTGCCTCCTGACATCAACTCTGACATGAAGAAAACCCAATAGATATATCTCCGAGGACATTTGAGTTCAAAGACTATACTATAGTTAAGAAATGGTTAGGGGTTGCAGTAAGAGTGGAAGTGAGATTAGCAGTTGAGCAGGTGATGGTAGACTTTCATGATTGGGGAATAACATGAGCTCAGTATCAAGCACAATTCGGAATATGGCAATTATTTAGTGACTATAATTATCTAGAAATTTAAGACCAAAAAAAAAAATGAAGAATGGAGTTCTATATAAACCTGTTATCAAATTGAAGAATAGAAAGGAAAAAATAGAAAAACTCTCATGGACCTGAATTTATTGCTTATTTGCTAGCAACAGGCCAAACATTTCCAACAACCAAACAAAGCATGAAACAGTTATGGTACATTGTTATTCATTAGCACCGATTCCTTTTTATATACGCAGCATTTAGATGACAAAAAGCAGATATAACAGTTGCTGATGACCTTAGTGGATATAAGCAGGCACTTCGAAATTCAATATAGAGTAGAGTGTGCCCTCCAAATCTACTTCTACTATACACTGGGAAAGTCGTGAGGATGCATGATGTGGCCAGCCTCAACGTTTCACTTCTTTTCTGAAAATTTATTAGGGCACTTCTTGACAGCACATCCCAAGTAAAACTGCATTTGTGTTTCTGGGAGCTCGCATGCTTTTCACTCTTCCCCCCCGAGACCCATCATTTTTTTTTACCTCAAACTTCTTCTGTGGTGTCTGTGGAATTCTTTTTCTAGCAAGCAAAAGGGGTCTCTACCAAGTGGGCACATGCATCTATTTCCTTTCCCATCCTGGCCCCACCACAACACTGAATTTTTTACAGAACAAAAGAACTCTGTTTCCTCCATTTCCAATGCAGTTCTCTTGCTCATAAAAAACTAAAGATTAAAGCACAAGCCCCGACCCCACCACTCACTCATTTGTAAAAAAAAAAAAAAAAACTCCCACATTCCCAAGCCTCAATGAAAAAAAATAATATGAAAATTTTGTATGTGCGTTGCATCTCACATGCAGATCTCTACTATTGATAAGTCAAGTTTAATAGGAATAGTTGCTGTTTAAATCACCAGTGCAGCTGAAGTCATGAGATATACCTATGGCTATTATATCCTTACAGATGTCAACATTGTGTGACAATAGGATGCTGTTAGTTTCATGATGCTGCCTTTTTTTTTTTCCTTTGCCAAATATGCATGCGGCATCACTATAAAAAATGGAAATGATGCATCACAAGCATCTCATATCTATTGCAATTGCTTATCTGAATATAGCACTTAAAATCTTCAAAAGCTCCAAAAAGCAAGTCATGTTTATGCAGTTCTTATTGCAAGTATAAATGATCATAATCATAATCAGAGTCATCTAGCTTTTTCCCAACTACTTGAGGTCAGCTTTACAAATCCCCATTCGCCAAATATTGCAAATATACATGATAAACCTGTTTAAAGAAATAAGAGACAAACCTCCATATATAAAACAGCATCCACAATATGCTCCAAAATACGAGGTCCAGCGATATCTCCTGATTTTGTAACGTGTCCAATCTAATACAATTGAAGATGATAGACATGATCAACACAAATGAGGTGAAGAAGACGGACAATATTTATAAAACTGATGGATTGAAAGACCCAATGAAAGGATATACAGTTCCATAGATTTAACAATCATGGAACACTTACATGTATCTAATACCAATATCACGCAAGTATGTAAAATCATCACATGTATACTGCATGGAGTTATAAATAGGTAATTATGATATTGCCATCTGCATCTGCAGCTAAACGTATATCACACAATTTGCAGACAAAAACTTCTTTGGACAAGTGCACTCATTCCATGAGGATCACCTAAGTTTAAAAAAGTATTGTACTTGCTCAGAAGCAAATTGACAAATGCATTTGTCACACTCATGCGGCTGTTAGGAACAAACTCTACCCTTTCACGTAGTTAATATTTCCATCAATCCATCAATTAGACCTAGAAGTTTTTGCATTATCTGTAGTTTTATAAAGAGAACTAATGGAATAATTCATAAAATTTGATATACCTCTCTCCATCAATTAGACCTAGAAGCTTCCAACACTTGCAAATTGATTGTTTCTTCAAGATATAGATTATCAAGTAATCTCTTACATAAGATGCTCGGAGCTTATGTTACTGCTTACAAATCGATACCGCTTAGAATAGGCTTTTGTTTTAAGCCTATCTGGTCCTCCACCCCTAATACATATAAAAATCTATTGTTAGAGGCGATAGGGGTTGATAGGTCTTTCTGGAGTCGTAAGCTGAGTCTGTGGCATACCTTACCAATAGAGGCTACGCTTTGCTTACTCTGTATAGTCCAGAGGACCTTCGTGAGATCGCTAGTTCTGATTTTCGTATCTCTATCACGATATTCATAACCTTGAAAAAAAAAAAATTCTTGCAATCGTTCTAAAAGGAATAGTTTGTTTTCAGTGTTCTTCATGAAAATAGAAAGTGAACAAATTTTTTATTGTATGAGGGTCAATAAATTCAAAGTTGTTCATGTAACCAAAGTTTTTAGATTCTGTCACTTAAAGATAAGCACATATTATATGAAACACATAAATTTCCAAGTTTTGGCGATACTACAACCCAACCACCTAATGCATCGGCTTTAGATATAATTCTGTTTTCTCATTTTATTCCCGCACAACAGCTTATGAATAAATTACGACTTAAATTCTACCCAAATAATGTTGACGATTTTCATTGATGCCCTTCTCTAGACTTTATATGAATTTTTTGTTCATTTACCTAAACTTTCATTAACTTTTGAATTTTTGCAAAATTGAAAGTTCTATACCTATTGCATTTCAATAAATGTGGTTTTACACTCATTTCCTAGTCAGATTCAGATTTCGTGATAGCCCCAACGGAGGTCAATCTAAGAAAAGATGTGGACTTCTATAAGCTGGTCCAACATATCATCCAACCTATGGATGGAAAATCAGAATTTTACCATGATCTGATGGCATGGTGGTCCATGCACATTCTCTAGGTTTCATCCTTCTTTTAAGCGAGCAGGTCAGGCACGACACAGGAACTTAGGCTCTCCTTGATCAAGCTTTTTCACAACAGCTCATTAACTTGCCTTTGTAGCTCCTCATGCTCCTCTAGCACCATGTGATAGTGTGGAAGATTTGCCAAGTTGGCACCAGGTAAGAGGTCCATTTCATGCTAGATGTCATGCTTAGGGGGCAAAGCTCTGAAGAGCTTTTTAGGCAGCATATCATCAAACTTCCCAAGGAGTGGCTTCATGTATCAAGCATTGGAGTAACACTAGCCTCTTTGTTGTGGATAACAATGTAGATGCAACCTAAGCTCTTTAAGGGTTCCTCCTTTAATGAGGAAGCCTTTGATAGTAAGGAGACTCCTTCATGGGTCGGAGCACAATCTTTTCTCCATCTTCATGGAAAGAGTATGTACTGTATCTTCCATATGGATCACTCCTCAACCAAGGGTGACCCAATAATATATTGCAAGCATCCATTGGTGTTACGTCACACAATACCCTGTCAATATTAGTCACCAATATGGAAATTGATAAGACAGTATTTGGAGATGGTCACCTAATTGTTTTTTTTTTTTTTTTGTGGTAACTAGACAATTTTGTATGGCCGAGGATGTTTCTCTACCTTTAGATTGAGCTTGTCAATAACCTCTTGAGATCCAATATTTTTGCACAACCCCGCTATCAATGATGCATTGAAGACACAACGACCAGTGGTGCAACAAGTGTGAAAAGTGTTGGTTCGAAGCCAATCCTCTTCTTCAGCTTTATTTGCATACATCATTTGCCACACGATAAGGCTTTGGCCTCAATATGCTTCAAGCACGATGGTGGGTACACCATTTGGTTCATCATTGTATATGGGTTCACCAACCCTTGTTGATTGACATCATGATCATCATACTCGCCATCCCCTTCATCATCAGCAGAGACACTCAAAAGTGTGATGCCATGGATCTCCACAAGTGTAGCAAGACTACAGAAGTATGCATGTCACGTGGTATAGTTCATGAGGAATCACCTCACCCAAAGACCACGATTTGTTGGTTGGGTGGCTGGTGATCTCCTTACAATGCTAGACCGACCAATTGCTATATCCTTAAAGGAGGAAGGGGTGGCATGAATTATGACATGTGCATCGATGGATCCCCTTCTTGCCATTTTGGGTTCATCTCAGCTTCTCTGTATACAACATCTTTTGATAGGTGTCATTCACATGCCACATGATGTGACAAACAATCACATCATATATCAAAACCCATAAGCCATTTGAGATATGGGCTACATAAGTTCCTTCACCTTCATGCGTGCATGCCAAAGCAGATTTGATAAAGTCCTCCGTGTAATCATTGATGCTCCTTTCACCCTAAGATTCATATAAGATTGATAGAAAGAGAGAGAGTGATCTACAAAAAGGAAGTGGGGATGTAGATGCTTCTCTATCTTTGGTCAATTAATAGTCTTCAATTTTTAATGCTCAAGAACGTCTGATATTCTCCCACCATATAGATGCATAGCCTTGTAATTTCAAGTCGCACTCTTCACCTTCTTGTTGTTGGGGACATCCATAGCTTCAAAAAACCTCTCAATGGTGATGATCCAATTGAGAAAGTCTTATGGATTGAGCCTCTTGTGACACTCAGGAAGCTTGGCTTTGGTGCCAAAAAGCCTACACAATCCTACAAGACTCTTCAAGTGAGGGATGATGAACCAACTCTTGATTTAGAATATGACGGCAAAAAGGGTAGATGAGGTACTCAGATGATGCATTTGATGTCATATCATCCTCCCAGTCTAATCCTCTAAGGCAACGATCAACTGCACAATCACGCTCCACCTACAGTACTACCATCCATTCTTGCAACCATGGGATCTTCATGTCTCTTGAATCGATCTTCAGCCTGGGGCATTGCAGGCACATTGGCAAACCATGGCTTTAAAATTGATGTGGAACACTACAGGCAAATTGAACCTACTTTGATACTAAAAATAGTGCACATAGTGATTTTTCTCCTTGAGGAAGAAGATTTACACCACAATGAAGTAGCAAAATAGGAGGAAGAAGCAACAATAAAGAACTCTCAATTTCATTGAAAAATGGAGAAGAAAACTAGAATTTTGATTTAACCCAGGATGCCCTTTACAATGGCTAGGCACCGCTACTTATAGTTGGAGAACCCCTTAAACCTACCAACAAATATGCCTATATTCATTTCTCACTGAAAAGGTAAAAGAGTTTTGCAAATAAGGAAGAAAAGAATTTTCCCATAATATGCTAAGAACTGATTTGGTGCAAATCTGGAAATTGATTGCAGGAATAAAGAATATTCCCCATAATATCCCTCTTGATCGGATAAGATTTCTGACTAATCTTGATGTCAGGCCCTTCCAAATCTGTCTAGATTTTATTGGTGCCAGTATTATTTAGTTAGATCTCTAGTATTACTTTCTAACCTGTAGCAGCATTCTAGAACTTAGGTCCACACACAATGTCTGATTCATTTGCCTTGGCTCAGCTTTTAACATGCATTGGCTCAAGTACATGTCAGCCATGAGCATTAATTGGTATGACACCCGGTGATACAATTAGACTACTAGACTGTGTAAAGCAAGCCTAAAAGATTACCAACTTCAGAGTTATTTAAATTTGCAATTCACAAGCCAGCTTACCACTTACCGACATGTGCATACATGGCCACATATGACTTTAACTTAAAACCTTTGTGTTCATTGATTCAATTAACAAGAGGAGATCAAAGGTATATTCAGGATGTTTCAAATAGAAAATATAACAACTTTCATTATCATTAAAAGTAACATGTTTCATCCTTGGAAGTCGGACATTAAATCAAATGACATCCAATTTACCATACACTTTACTAAACCTTCTTAGGCTTCATATTTTCAAGATGGTCCAATAGCTAGATTTCTCATTACTATTACATTGCAATGGCAAACTATGATAACACTTCATTCACCAACACAACATATGCAGAGAATATTGTTCCTAAGAACCAATACACCATTATCAACACTGCTTATGTGAATTTTTATGGAGGCATGTGGGTCAATATTGTATCAAATGATAGTAAGAACCAACACACCATTATCAACACCGTTCAAATGAATTTTTATGGAGGCATGTGGGTCAATATTGTATCAAATGGTAGTATTTTTAAACTAAATTGCACATAGAATGAGTACCTCTTCATTCCCAACTAACATCAGACAAGGCAAGGGTATGGATGACTGACTAGAAGGAAAAAAGTATGAGTCATGAGTAAGGCTCGCCATCGCGGTACCAAACCCCGATCAGTACCGTCCTATTACAAGTCTTGATACGCAGAACAATACAAGACGGTACCGAGTGTCGACATGGTACGAGACTATATACTGATTCAATACCAACATGCTAAATGTCAGGTACAGTACGGTGCCAACAAATACGGCAAACCTTTGTTATGAGCTTTTGATTAGCCTAATTATACAATTGTATCTAGAACTGTCAAACTTCAGGTTTAGGCATAATTAGGGAGGTCATAATCAAATAGTACATTAAACAGAAAGTTAACTTACCAGGAGAACAGGAATATTTGTCTGCTTAGCAAATCGTAACAAGGCTGAGGTGCATTCCTTAACCTATGGCACATCAACAGGAACATAAGCCAAAGAGGTTAGCCAGAACCATAGAGAGTCAAAAATGATAGTGCATCTTACAAGAGAACTGCAGAACCACTTTTGAGTATGAAAACCAATGATCTTACTGTTAACCAACACCCATTTATTCAGAATAAGTGTCTTACTTTTTGCTACTCATTGATTGGTCAAAAAATGAATAAGTTAGCCATTTTTTATCTTCAAGGAAAAAGGAGGGTAAACCCCCCCCCCCCCCCCCCAAGGACGCACACACGCAAACAAAAAAAAAAAAAAAGAAGAAGAAGAAAAAGGTCCCAATGAGATTTGAGCAGTTAGCCATTACAAATTCACGCATTTAAAACAACTTATAGAGCTTAAGAATAAGACATTAAAAAGTTGAACATAATCAAAGTCACAATTCGAACTCTTTAGATACAACTTTAAGAAAAACAGAAGAATGTGCCTACCAAACCATATTTAAAGCTCATTTTAACAAAGGCAATCAAGGTGCAGTATAGAATCTCTCTTCAGCATTCACCACTACCCATGCTACATATGCTATCTTCATAGTGCACCTTACAGTTCAAAAAAGATGAACAATTAGGGTTCATAGTGGTGGGTGTTAATTGTTCCATTCAATTTATTATTCATTCCTAGTTAGTTTTAGTAGGTTGAACAAAAAGATACTACTCAAGTATCTCCTATGAAGCACAGATATGATTATGGGATACGGATATGACACAATATATGGCAAATCTTGAAAAGTAGGATATAATATGGATTAAATATGTCAAGTATGTACACATGCATATGTGTTCCTATATGCATGTATATATCTGTGTATGTATATGAATCTGTATATGTGTGTCCACATATACATAAACGTATGTATGTATTTTATACATATATGCAAACATACATACACAAATACTGAATATATATATATATACATACAACATCCATAAAATATAGCAAGCTATCAAAATAAAATTGGCCATACTTTATTCAGTAGCATGTAACTTTTACAGGCATAC
The DNA here is from genome assembly GCF_000442705.2 of Elaeis guineensis. Taxonomy (NCBI): domain Eukaryota; kingdom Viridiplantae; phylum Streptophyta; class Magnoliopsida; order Arecales; family Arecaceae; genus Elaeis; species Elaeis guineensis. Next base: position 120,403,022 of record NC_025995.2, read on the forward strand.
CATTAGTCATTGTTCAATGGATCATAATCCATATTTTATATTTTAATATCAATAGATTACAAAGTTGACCCTCCCCTTTATTTTGGGAGGTATTGGGAAGTAACTAAAGTGTATCTAAGAAGTATCCAGAATTTTTTTTAATTATTTTGAAAAATAGGATGCTTAACACAAGTATTGAAAATGTACCAAATACGTATCTAATGAGTACCTTTATCCAACAAGGATGCACAGACACCACATGTGATTTGAAGAATCCATGTTTCCCAGAGTATCTCGATCATTTAGGTAACAGACCTCAAGATTAACTTTTAGAATAGAACTCATGTCTTCTACATAAGTTCAATTTAGTCAAACACAACTTTAAAGACCATAGAAGAGGCAAGCTCCCAACGCCAGAAAGGTCCTAAGCTTTGGTCTTGGTGCAATTTTTATTTTCTTGGGCAAAGTTTTGGTGCATATTGAGGCCCAGCTTTTGGCCTAAAACATTTCACAGTAATGTTTTTTTAGGAAAAAAAAGGGAATAAGCTGTGTTATAAAATGATAATTTGAAGCCGAATGTAAGAAATATTCGTGAAAAGCAAATATTTAAGAATATGTGTGCAAACAATAACAACTTGCTGAGGCTTAGCTAGTAATATGAAAGGCATATTCAAGCACAAGCCAAGCTTGACTGATAGTAGATGTCTGAGCTTAGCTCATTCGTTAACTAAATGAGCTTGAATGGGCTTCCTAACAAGTCAACCTCAAGCTTATATTTATCGTTGCAAGCCCGGAGTTCTTAAGCTAAGCTTAGATCAGCTCATCTATGAGTTGAACTTCAAAAATGTTTGAGCTCAGCAATAAAACAAGCTTGCTTGAGCCCATTAATGAGCAAAGCCCAAGCTATTCATGAACAGCTCAATTCATCTACAACACTATCTAAGACCCAAAGGATGGAATTTCGTACCGGTCGAACCACTTAGTACACCCCATACCGAATCGCACCAGGGTGGAAACGATCCGATTTGAACCTGTTGGTGCAAAAATCCGCCTGCGTCGGAGAAGTTGGAGTCGAGGGAGTCGCGGTCGCCGTCGGGACCTGCAAAAGAAGTCTAAACCGGAGGTGGGTTGCTCCGACAAGACCCTCCGACGCTCAAGTCAGTTCTCTGCCTCAACAAGAATGGAGTGCTCGAACGAAAATTTTAGCAGAATTTCTAGGTAAGAAATGAGAGCTTAGAGAATAACGTATCTGGAGTCCCACTTTTATAGCGGAGGGAGCAACAAACTGATAGCGATATTTGTAACCGTCTGACAGTGGGCTGCCCATGGTCAGGAGTTTGTTGCGAAGAGTAGTGGAGTGGAATCGTGGCTATCACCGGGACATGCCACGTGGAGTCTGTCGCAGGGAGTGGAGCGGCGTCCGTTGTCGCAACTTGCCAGAGAATGGAGGAATCGCGCGGTATCCGTCGCAGAAGTGGAGCAGGATCGTGGCCATTATTATGGTCTGCCAGGGAGTGATGGAGCCGCGCGGAATCCGTCGTAGGAAGTGGAGCAGAGTCGTGGCCGTTACTGCGGCCCGCCAGAGAGTGATGGAGCCACGCGGAATCCGTCGCAGGAAGTGGAGCAGAGTCGTGGCCATTGCTGTGGCCTGCTAGAGGGTCCAGGCCTATCGGCCGAAGTCCGACTGGAGTGTCTGGCGAAGAGAGGTGCCTAGTTACCCGTCTGAGGAGCTCGGAATCCGGCTCTCGTAGGAGTCCGGACAAAGTCTTCCTTCAGTCGAAGTCGGGGACGAGGTCCGGCTCCCGTGGGAGTCCGGACGGAGTCTTTCCGCAGCTGAAGTCGGAGACGAGATCTGGCTCCCGTAGGAGATCAGGCGAAGTCTACCTGCAATCAAAGTCAGGGGCGAAGTCCGGCTCCCTTAGGAGTCCGGACGAAGTCTACCTGCAATTGGAGTCGTGGGCGGAGTCCGGCTCCCGTAGGAGTCCGGACGAAGTCTGCCTGCAGCCGGAGTCGAGGACGAGATCCGGCTCCCGTAGGATCCGGGCGGAGTCTTTCCGCAGCCGGAGTCGGAGACGAGATCTGGCTCCCGTAGGAGCCCGAGCGAAGTCTACCTGCAATCAAAGTCAGGGGCGAAGTCCGGCTCCCTCAGGAGTCCGGACGAAGTCTACCTGCAATTGGAGTCGTGGGTGGAGTTCGGCTCCCGTAGGAGTCCGGACGAAGTCTGCCTGCAGCCGGAGTCGGGGACGAGGTCCGGCTCCCATAGGAGTCCGGGCGGAGTCTTTCCGCAGCTGGAGTCGGAGACGAGATCTGACTCCCGTAGGAGCCCGAGCGAAGTCTACCTGCAATCAAAGTCAGGGGCGAAGTCCGGCTCCCTTAGGAGTCCGGACGAAACCTACCTGCAATTGGAGTCATGGGCGGAGTCCGGCTCCCGTAGGAGTCCGGACGAAGTCTGCCTGCAGCCGGAGTCGGGGACGAGGTCCGGCTCCCGTAGGAGTCCGGGTGGAGTCTTTCCGCAGCTGGAGTCGGAGATGAGATCTGGCTCCCGTAGGAGCCCGGGCGAAGTCTACCTGCAATCAAAGTCAGGGGCGAAGTCCGGCTCCCTTAGGAGTCCGGACGAAGTCTACCTGCAATTGGAGTCGTGGGCGGAATCCGGCTCCCGTAGGAGTCCGAACGAAGTCTGCCTGCAGCCGGAGTCGGGGACGAGGTCCGGCTCCTGTAGGAGTCCGGACGGAGTCTTTCCGCAGCTGGAGCCGAAGACGAGATCTGGCTCCCGTAGGAGCCCGGGCGAAGTCTACCTGCAATCAAAGTCAGGGGTGAAGTCCGGCTCCCTTAGGAGTCCGGACGAAGTCTACCTGCAATTGAAGTCGTGGACGGAGTCCGACTCCCATAGGAGTCCGGACGAAGTCTGCCTGCAGCCGAAGTCGGGGACGAGGTCCGGCTCCCATAGGAGTCCGGACGGAGTCTTTCCGCAGCTGGAGTCGGAGAGAAGATCTGGCTCCCGTAGGAGCCCGGGCGAAGTCTACCTGCAATCAAAGTCAGGGACGAAGTCTGGCTCCCTTAGGAGTCCGGACGAAGTCTACCTGCAATTGGAGTCGTGGGCGGAGTCCGACTCCCGTAGGAGTCCGGACGAAGTCTGCCTGCAGCCGGAGTCGGGGACGAGGTCCGGCTCCCGTAGGAGTCCGGGCGGAGTCTTTCCGCAGCTGGAGTCGGAGACGAGATCTGGCTCCCGTAGGAGCTCGGACGAAGTCTACCTGCAATCAAAGTCAGGGGCGAAGTCCGGCTCCCTTAGGAGTCCGGATGAAGTCTACCTGCAATTGGAGTCGTGGGCGGAGTCCGGCTTCCGTAGGAGTCCGGACGAAGTCTGCCTGCAGCCGGAGTCGGAGACGAGGTCCGGCTCCCGTAGGAGTCCGGGCGGAGTCTTTCCGCAACTGGAGTCGAAGACGAGATCTGGCTCCCGTAGGAGCCCGGGCGAAGTCTACCTGCAATCAAAGTCAGGGGCGAAGTCCGGCTCCCTTAGGAGTCCGGACGCAGTCTACCTGCAATTGGAGTCGTGGGCGGAGTCCGGCTCCCGTAGGAGTCCGGACGAAGTCTGCCTGCAGCCGGAGTCGGGGACGAGATCCGGCTCCCGTAGGAGTCCGGCGGAGTCTTTCCGCAGCTGAGTCGGAGATGAGATCTGGCTCCCGTAGGAGCCCGGACGAAGTCTACCTGCAATCAAAGTCAGGGGCGAAGTCCGGCTCCCTTAGGAGTCCGGACGAAGTCTACCTGCAATTGGAGTCGTGGGCGGAATCCGGCTCCCGTAGGAGTCCGGACGAAGTCTGCCTGCAGCCGGAGTCAGAGACGAGGTCCGACTCCCGTAGGAGTCCGGGCAGAGTCTTCCTGTAGCCGGAGTTGGGGACGAGGTCCGGATCCCGTAGGAGTCCGGACAGAATCTACCTGCAATCAAAGTCAGGGGGAAGTCCGGCCCTTAGGAGTCCGGACGAAGTCTACCTGCAATTGGAGTCGTGGGCGGAGTCCGGCTCCCGTAGGAGTCCGGACGAAGTCTGCCTGCAGCTGAAGTCGGGGACGAGATCCGACTCCCATAGGAGTCCGGGCAGAGTCTTCCTGCAGCCGGAGTTGGGGACGAGGTCCGGCTCCCGTAGGAGTCCGAGCAGAGTCTACCTGCAATCAAAGTCAGGGGCGAAGTCCGGCTCCCTTAGGAGTCCGGACGAAGTCTACCTGCAATTGGAGTCGTGGGCGGAGTCCGGCTCCCGTAGAAGTCCGGACGAAGTCTGCCTGCAGCCGGAGTCGGAACGAGGTCCGGCTCCCGTAGGAGTCCGGGCAGAGTCTAGAAGATGGTCGATCATCGTGAAAATTTGGATGGAGTCCGTCCGTCGCGAAGAATCCGATCGACGCTGGTGGGGGCTTATCCGCCAGCAAAACTTGGGAGTGTTGCGGGGGCTCGACCGCCTGAGAGGTTTGGAGAGATGTCGTCGGAGGTCGAAAATCGATTGGATCTCCGGAGGATCACTCCTGTCACGAACTTCGGCTGGGGGTATTTTATACCCAACACCAGTCCCCCTACTTTCGAGTTCGAATTTCGAATGAAGTACAGAAAAATTTTCGCAGCCGAAGTTGTCCCCTTGAATCCTGTGCACGATCGCCCCCAGATATTTTGGCATTAAATGCGCGCGTGCTGGAGTCTTTTCGAATCGGGGCGATTCGAAGGGATCTTTCGAAATTCCCGTTGGTACGTTGGTCCAGGTACGGTGCAGTAATGGCTCTGTCAGCTGTCAGCCGCTTTTAGCCGCCTGCCGCGGCGAGTGGGACACGTGGCGAGCGCGGGTCGGCTGGGGGGATTCGCGATCATTATGGTGCCGGATCCCAAGGTCTATTTAAACCCGCCCTTCCGCCTTTAGGGGCCTATTCCGCCTGAAAGTTCTATCGGTGTCCGCCTTTTCTTCGAGAGCCCTGACCCTCCTTGGCGTCTACCTTGGCCCTAGGCGTCCTTCGAGTCATCCCTGTTCTCGCACCTTCTGCAACCTTCGGAGCGACTTAGGTTAGTCCCGAAACTTTGTTCCCCTTCTTCCATTCGGGTGCCCCTTTTCCTCCATCTTTCTCCTGTCGCCCTCCCTTGGTTTGGTTCCCCGCAAACCTTTCGCCTCTTGTTCCGCCTGATTTCTCCAAGATTTTTAGGGTCCTCATTTGAAATATCTTCCGGCACCTCCGTCTCTAGCGGTTCCGGGAATTCGTCCGCCTCAGCCCCCAGGACCCCCACACTTAGACGAACCCACATCTGGGGCTGGGCTTCGCCCGATTTTTGCGCCGGGTGCCATTCCCTGTTCTCTGACTCCGGAAGAACTCCATAAGGTCCGACTCCCGTAGGAGTCCGGATGGAATCTTTCCTACAGCCGGAGTTGGGGACGAGATCCGACTCCCGGAGTCCGGGCAGAGTCTACCTGCAATCAAAGTCAGGGGCAAAGTCCGGCTCCCTTAGGAGTCCGGACGAAGTCTACCTGCAATTGGAGTCGTGGAAGAAGTCCGACTCCCGTAGGAGTCCGAGCTCCTCTCAGACGGGTAACTAGCCACCTCTCTCCGCCAGACACTCTAGCCGGACTTCGACCGACAGGCCTGGACCCTCTAGCAGGCCACAGCAACGGCCACGACTCTGCTCCACTTCCTGCGACGGATTCCGCGCGGCTCCATCACTCCCTGGCGGGCCACAATAACGGCCACGACTCTGCTCCACTTCCTACGACAGATTCCGCGCGGCTCCATCACTCCCTGGCAGACCACAATAATGGCTACGATCCTGCTCCACTTCCTGCGACGGATACCGCGCGATTCCTCCATCCTCTAGCAAGTCACGACAACGGACGCCGCTCCACTCCCCGCGACAGACTCCACGTGGCATGTCCCGGTGATAGCCACGATTCCACTCCACTACTACTCGCAACAAACTCCTCCTGACCATGGGCAGCCCACTGTCAGATGGTTACAAACATCGCTATCAGTCTGTTGCTCCCTCCACCTATAAAAGGAGGACCCCAGATACGTTATTCTCTAAGCTCTCATTTCTTACCTAGAAATCTGCTAAAATTTTCGTTCGAGCACTCCATTCTTGTTGAGGCGGAGAACTGACTTGAGCGTCGGAGGGTCTTGCCGGAGCAACCCCACCTCCAGTTTAGACTTTTTTGCAGGTCCTAGCGGCGACCGCGACTCCCTCGACTCCAGCTTCTCCGACGCAGGCGGATTTTTGCACCAACAGGACCTATAAATTGATAAATGGGTGAAATCCAACCTATACCACATTGAACCTCTCGAATCAATGTAGTACCACACTGAACCGCACAGCTTGCTGTGGATGCGGACTACTTCGGGTCGGTTCGCATGCGAACCAAAGCTCAATTTTTTTGCAATTTTATTGAAAAATCAAGAGATTTCAACCAGATTCAAGGTAATCTAAGTTTCTTTCTCTCGTTTATTTTTTTTACATTTTTTGATCAAAAATTGATAATAAATAGGAAAATAAGAAAAAAATCATGCCAAATTTTTTATTTTAATATAATTTTATTGTATGTTGTAGATCTTTAAATAATCTATATGATAATGCTAAAATCATTAATTTTTGTTAACTACATATTTTTATAACTAAAAATATATTTTTGGAATAAAAATTTATTTAAAAATAAAATTCAAAAAATAACTATAAGATCGAAATATTATTTAGGACGATTCAAGCTACTTTCAACATAAAATTGATGTCCGTTTGTGAAGATTTTAATGCATAATGCCTATAGTAGCCTAAGCGTAATTTTGAATAAAATTAAAAAATAAATAGCATTTAATGCATGTTCATGGGCTTAAAAAATTATATATAGCATCTATGATATGTTTCTATTTGAATCTGAGCTTAAATAATTTTTTATAATTTTTATAATTAAAAAAATATTTTTTTAAATTAAATAAATAATAAAAATATGTAATTAATTTTAAAAAAATATAAAATTAGTAGCATATTTTAGCTAATTAAGAAGTATTATTTGAAGCACATAATATATTTTCTAAACTTATGAGATTTAAAATTATTTTTCAATAGAAAAAAATTATGAAAAATTAGAACTATGAAATACATTATTCAGATGTATTTTCTAAAGTTTCAAAATTATTTTTTTAACATAATCAAATTTTATATGTTTACTACAATCTGATGTTAAGACTAAAATGCATCCAGAAAAAAAGTACAGCTGAAGTACACAGTCCCAAAATAAATGATTATGCTATTGATGATGAGGATTCGATGATCGGAAGGCTTACAGACCATCAACATAAGCTGGAGCTTGATGAGCCAGAATTAGACTTGGGCACTGCACCATACCTAGCACGGCTCGATCCAAGCCCATCGGGCCACGGACCAAACGAGCCATGCCTGACACGGTCCGTTTAAGACTGTTGCAAGCCAGACCCGGCCCATGACAGCAAAATCTTTTTTTTTTTTTTTTGAATCATAACGGTTATATTTGGAAAATGACCATTTTGACCCCTCCAACAACCAAAAAATGGCTAGCTTGAAAGGTATTTTAGGAAAATGAATGTTTTGAGATTTCTATAAATAAGACCCTCCTTCATTCTCACCACACCAATTCATCAAACCAATCCTCTCCCTCTCTAATCTCTCTACTCCTATTTATTCTCTCTTCTAGCAATTATGCTTTCTTCCATTCAATATTTAGCAAGTAGCAATTATAATTTAGCAATTCAAGAATTGAGATGACGGATAAGACAGTTGAGATGCTGTTCTGCTTCAAAAATTGACTGGATGCGAAGGCGAGACTTCAGGATAGAGGATGATATGATACTGAACCTGATGATGAGGACGACACAAACGGCACAAACAATCACTAAGATTTGTTTTTAATTCTTAATTTTTTAAAATTATATATTTTTACTTTTTATTTGTTGAGGTGAGTCACCTCTATTTTCTTCTCTCTCCTCATTGTGTTCTGGAGATCAGGCCTAGCCCCCTTCCTCTTTTGTACAATTTTAATTTATATTAATAAATTAGTAGGGGTCCATGTCAAATCCTCCACCATTACAAGGTGGTTGTTACTTTTACAAAAAAAATTTCAATATCTCCTTTTTTTATTTATCCCCCAAGTCCCCAACCTGTTTTATTTTATAAAAATTATTTTTTAAAATAAAAACTTTAAAAACACCCTGTGCCAAATGGGCCGTGCCATGGTCCATATGGGCTGGCATGCAGGCCATGCCTTGTGGGCTGGCACGCAGGCCGTGCCGGGCCTAGGCACGTGCCATGCCGCGTCGTGCCCGGTACGACGGGCCGTGCCAACCCAGGCCCTGAAGGGCCGTGCCAGGCCTGGGCTGCGAGCCACCAAACCCCCAGCCCAGCCCAACCCAACCCCTAGTATTGGGCCGTGCCTTAGCACAGCCCGCTACAGTACTTGGCAGGCCGTGCCTGGCTATGCCATAGTACTTGGCAGGCAGAAAAGATCTGAGCCAGAATCTCTTCCACAACCCGCTAATTTGGTAGCTCACGAGGTCAGGAAAGATCTGAGACAATGGGTAGAGAAATATTCCACGTAAGATTCCAACTGATCAGCCATAGCCTGCGGACAAAGTCATTTATCATGTGACTCCGTATCCGAGACATCCTCCCAGATATTTGAGCGAAAAATATTTAGACGAGATCGGTTATCTCAATCAGAAAGAAGACATCCATTCTTTCAAGCACAACAAAATCAATCATAGAGGGGCATGAGGAGAGGCCAGACAACTATTCAATGAAAAGATAGAAAAAGAAAAGATGATTACAGTCCTAATAGAAAGAGTGGATGAGTTACCTCACTCAGATTCAGAGATGAAGGAGAGTGATGACAGTTCTAATAGTCATGAATTTGGTGGTCAAGGAGGGAAAGGACAGACCATCGTTCCTGAAATGCAGTGCAAGATGATCTTTGATTCACCAGTGGGTACCAGTATACGCATGCCACATAGGATAGAAACCACGATGCACAAGCTAATAGAGCTCACGAGAATACGATTTCATATACGCGTGGGCTCCTAGAAATTTTAAGCACACGATGCAGCTACAGATAACCTTGCATGTGAAGTAAAATCTATGGATGTATCAGATTTATTCTTGTATTATGAATTTTATTACCTGCAGACAGCCTATCATCCATATGGATATGGGTATAGTGCATCCAAGTAGCTACTATCCTATGCAGTCTGAAACATCTTACAAATCAGATTTTGCTATCGATATATTTGAATAAACCCCTCCACAATCGTACCATCAATCCGAAGATACTTCTTAGAGTCAAAGCTTAGCAAGAGATCTGAGATGTCCTATAATATAAAGCAGATGCCTTATGGGATGAATATTTAAAACTATAATGCCGCTTGGTTAGATAAATGGATTGATGTTTCTCCTGATTATGTGAACAATTCAGATATCTACAAGCATCATCGACATTCGACGAGAAACTAAATCAATAGATCTTGAGATTAGTATATTGTACTTTGTACTTTAAATATATTTAATGTATTGTTTTCGATTTCTTTTATTTTATTTCGAAGTGATAGAAATATTATATAACATAAACACTAATTTGGATCTAAAATCATTCAAAAATTAAAAAAATAATTGGATTGAAAAGAAACTGAAAAAATGAAAAAAAAAAATATGATAGTATGGAACTAGCATGCAACACCATATCGAGTGTCAGTACGGTATGGAATCAATACCATACCGAACTAGTCAAAAATCGATATGGGTTCCCCATATCGGTTCCAAAAATCTTGCATAAAGGGCTACAAAGCAAAGTTCAGCATCTTAGTACCAAATCCCGTACCGAGACCATTCTATTGCAATGCTAATATGCGGTACTATATGAGCAATAAGACATATCAAGCGTCGGTATGGTATGATACAGACCAGTATGGCAAAGCTTGCCACAAAGTTGAATATGTTTTGACACATCCAAAACTACCACAATCTTGTTGTTAGATTAATTGGATATAGTAGAACATTGAACTCATTATCTAAACTTTCTAGGTTGGTAAAAGCAAGTTGCTTAGGCGGCTGAATATAATAAAGAAAACAAGCACAACACATCTCTTGCTTGCAACAAACATGCCCAGCGATATCTCTTTCAGGCAGAGAAAAAAAAAGGATGTAGAGGAGAGAGACAGAGCAGCAGGAGGTTCTTCATGCACAGCAATTAAATAGCTTGTTATGGAAAGCATCTTTTAATTATTTTTATGAAAGTTGATATTTAAATGCCTCCAAAAATAAATGACCCTTGTGGTGTAAACATGACCTGTTATGTGACTTTTACTTTACACCCGACCCCAAAGGGGCCCCCATTATACACATTTCAAAATACAATGCTACAGAGAGAGATGGGGCATGGAGTTGGCCAGTGCAGAAACCATGGCCCTAAATCAGCCGACTGTCTGTTCCTTCTTCCCTCTATATTTCTTTTTACCATCTAATATATTCAAACTGGTTCAGAGGGCCGAAAGAGCCACACCAGAATGTTCACACTTTGGGTTTGGTATCATCTTCAGGTAAAAATAAATGCTTAGAAGCAAATCCAGACGCATGAAATTATGTGTGGTGACTAAGTGTATCTCTGTCATATTTATTTACATTAACAGAAATCACTAAATGATTTTACATTAACAAAAATCATTAAATGATGAAACCAAACTGGCCACATTCCAAATATGCTGCACTAGAATGACATGTGTAACCATTTATTTATGTTTTTAGCTTGCTAGTCCAAAAACTAAAATATTATGAGAAAAATGGGTTGATTCTACTAATTTTTAAACCAATCCAGCTAGTAATGCATTTCTGTATCATTAGAAGCATACTTCCAATATCGTGACACTAACAAAGCAACAAAATTAGCCCCTCAGCATTATACAATTTTCCACATGGTGTTATAAGGTATCCTGGCACATATGATATACATGCTAATCTACAGTATGGGTAAGTCACATTAGAACAACTTTTAAGGTATAGCAAAAATTGTCTCAGTGATGTAGAATAATCAATCTACTGCATTATATCTGCTGTTGACAAATATCTGTATGTTGACAATGAAGTGGAAACAAGCTTTACTTTGAAAATAGAAATGTAAATTTGGAACCAATAATTTCAAAGTTTTTGATATAGTATAACATGTGCACAAGCCCACATTTGTTTACACTCAATTTAGTATAAAAAATATCTACAAACCAGCAAGTTCATTATTCTTGATTGCATATATGTTTCTTTTATGACATCCTAAACTCCTCAACAAAGTGGTGGCATTATAGGAAATGGAGGATAACCCAGCAACAACAAACGAAAACTCAAAATGGTGAGGTTTCAAAGTGACATTGCAACAATAGGAATTGAAAGTGCATGCACGTATTTTAGAGTTGAGACTTGAGAGTGTACAATTATAGCAAAGAAATCTTCCCGTGGAGAAAATCCATCATGCCTAGATTGAATGGTACGTGCAGAGGATACAGTGAAAACTGAAAAGCTAGATTTAGCTAACAATATTCTGACAAGATCTCAGGTATATGGAAGATGAAGATGTGATTGGATATTCAACATCTAAGCTCAAGATAAGAAAAGTGTAAACAGATAGACATCTAGATTTGATTTTGATAGCTTGGAAATACAAATAAACATTTCTCAAGGGCATGCAACAAAGTATAAAACCTGAGTGATATCAAAAGAAAGACCATTTCATGCACTGATTATTAATTAACTGCTGACTAGGTTGCAGTCCATTTTGCATGATTGTTGTGCAGTGTTTGACAACAAGATCAAAATGAGTACGAATACTAAATTTATATACATTCAAGAGTATAAAGGTTTCAAAACAAGTCATACCAACTATTTGAATTATCCCCTAGATTATGTTTTATACAGATGTGTACACGACAATGAGGTCAAGATAATTAATAGTACTATATTCAGGAAATATATTTAGGAGGTTGAAGGTTCTACATAAATTGAACCAAGTAGTACCGACCATTTACGCCAAGGGGATTCATGTCCTTTTGCGACCCAACACGACACACCAGTACCATACCATCACGATGAGTAAACAGTACCAAGGACACCCCCAAGACACCAGTTCGCTCAAGAATCCGGACATCCTAATTGTCCCCATTACTGGCCAAAACAGACAGGGATAGTGGCATCCCAACACTTGGGATGGTGGTGCTTCCTAGGATGATTTTTTTTGTCAAATTTTTTCCACTTATTCACCTAGATCCATCACGGTACTACACCTATCAGGAAACAAACCGGGCCAGGTATCAATACCAAGGCTTCAATCCTTTCTTCAGGCAGAATTAATGATTATAAAGATTATTTGGTTTGGTCAAAATTGGCACCTCAGCTTTGTATTACATAGGATGCGAAGTAAAACAAGTCCAAAGATATGGGGCATTATGGCAACAAATAAAGTCTGTGCTGAATACACTTCACATTGATCTAAAATGTTTGATTCTAGTTGGTATTCCTTTGCAGATCCAATATAAGATCTGGTCAAGGAAGCTCTAGAAGATTCAAAATTCAAAGTTTTTTAAAAAAAAAGAAAGAAAGAAAAGACCTGCATAACATTTCCAGCACTTCCAGCAATTCCGCTCAAGTAAACAGTTTGAATAGAATCCACGATAAGAGCTTGAGGAGAGAGTTTTTGGATTTTATGCAAGATGTCCTGCAAAGAACAAATTTATCCAAAATTTAGAGAAAGTTGTATCTGACACTTCCAAAATATTACAAAATGCAAAATTCCTCAGCCATTAAAAAACAGTCTTATTATGCAAACAAGTGGTCTTACAATATTATACATAATCTGGAAGAGTTATAGACTAAAACTTGCATTCCAAACAGGCAGCAAGATTGCCACTAAGCTAGCAAAAATAATAGGAAGTGCACTCAGCGCCAAATGCAGGTCAACTAGATACCATCGACAGAATGATACACAAGCAAAAAAGATACAAAATGAACATGTTAACAGATATGTTGATAAGCATGCACATAGGGGTGTGTGTGTATCAAAGGGAATGGCTGAAAATAATATCAACTTTAATGCATCCAAAGAAGCCATTTCTTTGTTTAACCATATTGAAGCACATTTGTCGAAACACTAGATACAGAAGCAGGATAACGGAAAGTTTGACTGTTAATTGTTTTCAAAGAAATTCTGAGGCAACACAAGAATGTCAAATTGCACTCTTCTTTCAACAGTACTGAAAGTCAAAAGATTGTAGAAAACCCAATGAATCTGCATGATTACTTAACACTGATTCATGAAACATACAGAAGGTTACGTACCAGCTGCAGCACTAACTTGTCATCAATGTGCTGCCAACCTATTCAACTAAGTTGTGATATTGCTTTCTGCTTCTCATATTCTAACCAATATACCAGTTCAGGAAGTACCTTTAACTAAATTTCCTTTTTCTTTTTGGCTCAAAGTTGCTAAAGTAAACATTGTTACATGACCAACAGATATTGTATAGCAGTTATGGAGTCCAAAGTTCCACTTGCCTTCAATGCGGCTATTGTACTATTAGAAAGGCCAAAGGTCAAAGTAGGCATATCACATGTATATGCTCTTGGAGAACAACTTTCTTGGTTCTTCTACTCATATTAAACTTCCACATTTTCAATCTCCAAAATTCATTTTAGATGCACAATAATATTGATATAACATTAGCAACTGAGAAAAAATACAACAACAGATAGTTATCTTCTCCATAATCCAACATGACTAAATTTCTGTAGCACTTATAAAGGAAACATAGATACCAAACTATGTAAAAGCAAGCACCTCAATATCTGTACTCGAGTACAAGTAGAGGTCTTCTGTTGTGATTCCCATGCGGTAAGCCCTGTTCCCAATTTGTTCAATACTCTGTGACACCATGGGAAGACAAGGTATGTTCATACAACAGCAAATAAGGCTAGTAAAGTGAAACAATCATACAGGCATGATGAAGATACTGAACCTCATCTGTCTTTGGTATGGTCATGTCCATATACAAGCAGCAATTACCATACAGCAAACAAGAGTTATGAAAGCCAAATCTTTCACCAATAAAAGCAACAGCTTAACAGATTTATGATCATAGTATGAGATCACCACTTCTAAAAATATTTTGTGTCCTACACATGTAAATGTATGCTCTAATTATCTCCCCCACTCTTCTGCCTTTTCTAAAACTCATGGCTCATCATCATAATGAACATTTCCACAAAGAAGAAAAGGTTAAATGGTGTGAAATTTCAAAAAATCAACAAAGTGAAGTGCGCCCCGAAAATGTAATGATGGCAGGAGTAGGACAACTAATTGCCACACATGCTTGGTACTCCTGATGAAAGATTGGATTACTGACAAGATGGAAAGTATTCTTGTCACTCTTTTGGGTGCAAGTGATGCAATAGTAGTGGTTTATGTCAATAGGCAGGCAAGAAACCTAAAAAGTGAAAGTGAATGTACCAATCATTGTGCATTCTGTATCAGCAGTAATATGGTATGATGTCCTACTTCTTAGACTTCCAAAAGATAGATAATCACTGAGAAAGACTCAACATCAGGTGAAGATATGGGAACAAGAAATCACCCGACCATACAGCTTGAAATAGAATAAAAAGTGAGCATGAGTCATGCTCCCATAAACAGAGCAAATATACTAAAGATCAGCTATGAAGAGACAAGCTAGCTGACCATATCAAGTCCTGACAAGGAGACAAAGCAATAAACCAAATTGGAAGAAACTGAAAAATTCCAAGTGAAATTGTTAAGAAGCTTAGCATCATTAATGCAAGACTCAAATGAATTTCAAAAGGCATATAAGCAGTTCAAGAGCCTGTGAAATTAGCAGTCCAAATCTGAGTTATAACTGGCACTACAAGTATGTCCTGCCAAACAGAATATGGTCAGGATCACTTTCAGTGATAACATGCTATCCAACCTTAAAAGAAATGGTTTCACTACCCAAGAGAACTTTTAAGAGGAAGAGGGTGGTACCAGACCTCTAACTCTTGCCAGATTTATAGCAAGAAAGACCTCCTAACCACCAAGGAAAGTGGGGTTTGGCAGGCTCCACCACACAAGAAAGCATGGACAGCAATGGTATAATTACCAATAGTAACAAAAACTATGCCCAAAAAAAAAATTAAAAAAAAAAAAAAAGCAATCACCTGACCAAACTCCTAAAATTATGCAAGAGAGGACTTTTAAGGGCAACAGATGACCTGTAGAAGATGGAAGATCTGAGGCGAATAAAGAAACACAGGAGGTTATGAATCGAACCAAACTAGATGTCCATGAATCAGGAAAAATTTATTCATCCCATGTTAGTATAGTTGTTGATACTAATAAAATTGACAGCAGTAAATAGAAGAAAAATTTTTTCTAGTAACAGGAGCAACTTTTTGCTCATAGATAAGACCAAGAACATGAATAGAGGCAAGTTCAACAATTCAAACTTCAAGACACTCTTTAATGACACTCCACAAAAACATATAAATCTTATAAAAACCACTAGAATAAGGACAGAATTGTACAAATGGGATTGGATAAAGAAATCATCAACATTCACTAAAAACCAACAAGCAGCTAAGCTAGTTTCCTATTGCTGACAAATAGTAGCAGCCTGTCTGTACGTTTGCAGCTTATGATAAGAATGGGTAGCCACAAGGAAGTACCAAGGTGAATTTTACTGGAAGTAAGAAAAGAATATAAGCAGGTGGATCTTTTTAATGATGACCATGGAGAGGATAGTACTGCTCAGAATTAGCAACTAGATGTGGGGTCATCGATTAGGGTATGGATGACAAGACCAAAAGCCACCAGTCATATGTTCATCGGAATGGCACTATAATGCTGCATGATATAAGCATGTATAGCAGGAAGTTTAGGAAAAAACAGAAGAACCAGGGAAAGAGCATGCAGAGAAGGCATCAACTTTATGAACATAGACAGAGTTCAGAAGAAGACTCTCATTAATGGAACTAGGAAGAATCAATGAGCTGAAAAGAAGAGAATTAAGCACAACATGCTCAAAAAATTACTAGCTGCATGCACCTGTCTTGATATTTTTTTATGCATAAAATTGTATCCAATGAACGAGTTGAAATTTATTCTCCCTAAGTGGATAAAAGAAAAGGATGCATTCATAATCCAGAAGATGAAAAGTTAGAAAGATGACAATAAATCAGTGGAGAGCAAAATATAAGGAATAACAATTTTGTCAGAAAGTGGAACTAATATTGAGCCATCAGAAGCAGAAATACAGGCAATGAGTTAAAGAGCATTGAGTCAGTACAGGCAATGAATTAAAGAGCACTGAGTCAGATATAGTGCTTTTAGAATTATCTCAACCCAAATCAGAAGTGCAGGTAGGAATACAGACTGATTGCTTTCAATATGACAGCGTATGCTCAACGATACTATTTTATTTGTGGAAATGATGATAAGAAAGCTAGAAGAACTGTGCCTCAAGAAAGAAGATATTGGACAAATTAACGAGCCCCACAATCTACTCCTGAAGAATGTAAGATTTAAAGGAGCTTGTAAACCAAATGTTCTTGAAAGCAATATCCATGTAGAATTGACATATTTAAAAACATGGTGCATAAAATAATGCCAAACAATCAGCAACAAGAGCCACCACCTGGAAGGAACAAGAGAGGTTCTTGCATCAAGATAAGCAAGTCAAAGACTCAAAATAAGCACAGGAGATAAAGCAATGCTAGCTTCAAAGATAAGAACCATCAATTCTGTAAGGAGATTGCTTGCGCAAGCTATTAGCAGAAGAATAAAAGACAGCCAGAGCAATAATAGAAACTAAATAATAAATCAGAGCTAGATGAATGACCCCACATATGACGCCATACAACAACATGTCTGAGGTAGAACAGAGGACTCATTTAGGCAGGTTCTAGATGCAGAAAGATAAATATGTAACTGTGCCTGCTAGGTTTATAATCATGCCCAGTTAACTTCATGAGAAAGTTGACCAAATATGAAATGTATATTCATTTGTCAGGTTACTAGCATACAAGAAAATACATAAATAACATAGACAAGGAAAGGTCAGGGATGTCATGGTAAGATAAGGTAACACAATATGAAATAAACAAAAATGAACTTTTACCAATGGAAGTTCGGAATTTTAAGGGGCAGTTTGGGAAATCCAGCAGGATTGGGCTGGAATTCCTATAGGAACCGGGCCTATTAACCTGACCAACCCTTTTTTTCTCTAAAGGCCCATCCTAGTCTAGGCCTAAATCCCATGTATGGGCCTGCCAGACTGCAGGATCCAAAAAAAAAAAAAAAAGAGACCTACCAGAGGTTTTTATTTTGCTCCCACAGGATTTAGCTGGACAAGGATTGGGTTGACATGGGCCTTGTTTAAATAGACTGTGCATCCATGATCCAACAGGAATCCAGCCCAATCCTGCTGGATTTCCCAAATATGCCCTAAATTATCCAAATAGCAACAAAGGCTGAACCAAGACTTAAAAAAAAAAAAAAAAAAAAAAATCTAGTTCTTTGACAAATCAAAATTAAATGTAATATAAGCAGACATGAATTATTTTGAACAGACTCCACCAGCATCTAAAGGAAATGCAAGAGAAACACAAAGGATGAAACAGATGCAAAGGATAGGGTGTACCGAGGGTCCTTTGAAGAAAGAAAAGCATGTACAACAATAAATTATTCCCATGCTACATAGAGAACAACAGTTGGAAAGAAGCCAACATGATGAACAAACATGAGGGCAATAGCATATATATATATATATGTACATGGCGATGATGTTGAATAAGTAATATGTTCATCAAATTATGAAGAATGGATAGCATGTACAACAAACTGTGTGTAAGCACATAAAACACAAAAGATCCACCTAAATGATTATGATGCAAAAGGAAGCATCATATGGTATGATAAAATGACACCATGTTAACAAGAGCATGCACACAAGTGAAACCATGAATAGCATAATCAAAACCAACCTCCTCACCAGAGACGTATACAACTGGAGCAGGCCCCTTAAAAATGCATCCTTGAGCTACAATAGCAGCAATCTTCATATTGAAAGACAAATTTCCAAGTCAAAACTGAACAATTTATAGATGGACAAAATATTCAAGAAATACATGTACAGTAGAACATCCATTCCGATATACATAACTTTATTGTATTCAGAATTACCTATACAAGTTAGGAAACAAGCTTGTACCTGTAATAATAATGTACTTTTGCCAACACCAGGGTCCCCACCAACTAAAACCAAGGAACCTACAAGCCAAGTGCACGACTAAACCACTCATATTAATAAAATTTGACAGCTGCAATAGTCAATCCATTCTACGTAAATTTTAATTTATACAGGAATCTTCTAATGAAGTTTCATACAATTTATACTGTATGTTATAACTCAATCATCTAAAAGGTAGAGAAAATCGAATAAACACAGGCAAAAAAAATTATTCTACAAAGAGGTTTCGACATAGCAAATAATCAATCCAAATAAATTTTGTTCTCCCATTTAGCGAGGCTTGCATATGTCTGCAAATAGAATGTATATTAATATTTTAAGTTGAACAGATCTTTTGGAAAATTGACTTCTTCCAAGAAGTAGGTCAAGGATTACAAGAGTGAGCTAGGTTGTCAGCATAATGATTGTTGCATTATGTCATACAGAATAATTGGTGTCTTAAAAGTGACATGAGGCACAAAGTTGATATTACAAGAAAACTGACATGATCTGTAAATGTCAAATCTTCATTTGAGTTAATATCAGATCCATTAGGACCTATAAATGTTTCAAGAAACAATGTCAAATATACATGCAGATATAATATTTGTTGCATCTGTCTCATTTCTGTTTACAGTTAGAACCTCAAGCCTCTCTCTGTCCATCCCTCCTGTCTCCCCCTTGAAAGGTATCTCCCATTCTCACTCTTTACTATATGTATCTAGCTTTAGCTGCCACAACAAAACAATCAACCATTTTGTCTTCTAATAGTCCTCCATAATAAAGCAAGCTTAGCCCCTTTCCAGCTCTATTCTTCCTAAATTCCCACATATTGATCTCAAAATCCCAATTATTAATTTAAATTATGGATGCGAATGGCCACGGCTGGATGATATTACTCACATCATATCCAGCCTTACTGTCAAATTTCATATTCAAACATAATAGTCACCGGCATCAATCATCATTATCTGACCATAAGTGCAGTTATGTTTAGGCCACCCACCTTAAAATACATTGAGGACTTGCTCAGTCTCACCATCAGAAGAATAGTACGGCAGGAAATGCCACTACAGGCATCCCCTTATCATCCATTTTATCTCCTCATTGCTCATTTCAACATCTATAAAAAGAGTTTGGCTCCTTGTCATGGGAATGGTTTCAGTATATGAAAGTTTAACTAAGAACGCAGAGTAGGTCTACAATAAAGGTAGATACAAGAAAGCCATCCAAAATAAATTGTCAACGAGAAAGCACAAGTTCACAAGAAGCAAAAGAACAAGGCAACAAAGAAACTCAAAAACAAAACAAACAGCATAAATTGAAAGCATTCCAGATGTGCAAATGTGAGATAAGCATGTTGTTGTGGACAAGAGGTAAATCTAGGAAGGATTACATGAGAAAGGAGAATGCTAGATGAAGCACAAGATATGATCCAATTGAAGATAAAGTAATGTGGAACCAATAAAGATGCTATACCGTATATGCGAATGGGGGAGAAGGATGTTGCAGTGGACAAGTGGTAAGTCTAGGAAGGGTTAGGTCCGAAAGGAGAACAATAAAGAAAGCACAAAAGTTGCTCCAATTGAAGATAAAGTTGTGGGGAACCAACACTATATGATGCAATCACTATGTGCAGTGAAGGTCAATGATGCTCCTACACATGGAAGAGCTGAAGTTTCTGTATCAGGGTTTGGAAAGTGCTGAGAGGATCCAAGACAACATAGAAAAGTTGTGAGGAATGATTTGGCAAAGCTTGCATGATATAGCCCCTTAAAATAAATGCTTCGTAAAAAGACATGTAATAACGCTCTGCCCCAATTAGTCTTATGCCTACAAGGTCACAATTTTAGTTATTAAGCAACCACATGCATATGCTTGTATGCATATGTATTAGGCAGAAGTCGAGATTTATGTTGAATTGGACTAACATTGACACCTGCTAAACTTCCTCGGTACCAATTTATCACTCCTAAGTTCCGCAAAAAAGCCATTTAAACCTTTTTAACAATGTAGCCTAAAGATAACACGGGCATATCCTTCTTAATCTACAATCATGGGGGGTCCAACAAAGTAGAAAGATACCACCAGCATGCATTCATTATCGGGAGAATAAATGATTCTTAAGTAAATCTAATTCTCATTATAAATTCTAACATCCAATTAGGTGATCACACTTGAAAAGGAAGTTCACTTAGTGTGACAATTTGGGGGTCTCCTTTTCTATCATTTTTGGGGTGCAAAGCGGCAGGGAGGGAGGGAGGGTGGATGGTCGGGGAGGGAGAGGAGATGGCGGGAGGAAAGCTTATCCAAAACTATTAGATTTATCATGTCAAACAGTTCAGAACAAGGTTCGCCATCTTGATACCAACCCCCGTACCGATACCATTGTATTATAGTGCCGATACGTAATTTGGTGCGGTATGAGACAGTATATTGAGTGTCGACATGGTATGAGACAACGTACCAATTCGGTATCAATATAGTACTGTATGCCCCATAATGGATGGTACGGCAAACCATAGTTCAAAATCATAGCAATTAGTCATCTTGCTTTATATTACATAAAATCTTGTAGAGAGAATCATATAATTGCTTGACTTAGATATCCACTCAGCATTATACTCCTAGCTGAAGCACATGAGAATGCAGAATATCACATTGGTAAATGAGATGAGACCAACTCCATATGAAGTTAACAGGAATTCAAGAATTTAATCCTACATTGTAGCAAATAAATTTGTGATTGAAAAATAAATTGATTAAATAAATATATGGATACAACACATGACCAAGAACAAACAATATCAAAGAAGATTCATAAGATATAGTTTACGAAAGGAAAAAAGAATTCTGAATAGAAATGCAACTCAGGTAATTATTGTCTATTTTATGAGCATGTTTTCCTTTCTCAAGAACAAAGATGCACTAAAAAGCAAGGGTCAAGCACGACCTGCTCAGGAGGGTAAGAATAATACAAAGACACTATTGTGATTAGAAATCTAAATTACCTGGTACAATGCCACCACCAAGAACCCTAGCAACCTCCATCCCAAAGTGTCCAGATCTAAACAACACATGCAAGCACAAACATGTTTATTTAAGATTTAGAAAACATCATAGTATTTTTTCATACTTTTTGCAACCAGTTGTCTGTATTACTTGTTTTACGAGAAGTAAGAGGAAGTATAAGTTTCATCAAAGCTTTTAGGGCAAGAGAAATGTTTTATACTATCCGGAATTAATTGATTAAAGAAATTGCAGAGAGGACTTTTAATACCCGCACCTCACCAAAAAAGGGTGGCATTCATAAACAGCTGCTCCAGACAAAATTCTCCATATATGACTAAACTAGAAAATATTCATATTTAAATTTCTATAGAAAATATAAATGGAAGAATGTTAAGAACTTCTTTATGCTTTATGAAATGATATATAGGTACAATGACCATTGTTATAAATTATAACTGAAACGTGGTTATTAAAGGTATTCTACACCTAGAAAGTTCAAATTGTCAAAACCTTATCAGTTGCAACAGATTGAAGTGTATGCCAGAGAGGTTTTTGAAAAATTGAAGGCCGTATGAAATTATTGAATGCATTTACCAAGAACTATCAGGATGATCCTTTTATAATACAAAGATACTTAGAAGTCCTGGATATACTATAAATCATGGCACTCACAGACTAACCAAGTCATAATGACCAAGGGAAAAGAATTTAGGCCTCAGGGTATTTTAAGCGTAAAACCTTTCAAGCAGACTTGTTTATGGTATAATAGGAGAAGGATTTTGTTTGCAGAGAGAAGCAGTTCAACACCATTCAATTAATCATCTAACATGAAATTAGTAAACTAAAATATTCTTATATTCTCTTTATGGTAAGCTATAAGATTGCTTTCCTTCTGCAAAAATCTATCATTAACACATCCGGAGAGTTGCAGCACAGTAGACGTATTTTATACACAAGATAATGGAGAGATAGAGAGATAGATAGATGGATAGAGAGAGAGAGAGAGAGAGACCAAGAAACACTCACAGGGGGATTCGCCACTCTGATTCGTTCCTCCCAGCATTGACATCAGCCAAGCTCTTAGGAGTCAACTGGCTCGGCTGCTGCAGAAGCCAGGACCTTACTGCTGCTTCAGAAACTTCAGTCCCCCTGGACCTATTGAGTTCGGGCTCCAAGAAATTCTTCACCGAGCCCATGGTCTGGCAAGAGGGGCAGGTCCCCCACCACTGCCCATATTTAGCTCCACAGTTATCACAAAGCCAAGAGGCCTTGGCCTTCCCCATTCTCCTTCTCACAATAGATGACCAGGACTGTGAACTGGAGCCCAAAGAAACCCTATTCCTCTCATCCCCCTCGCTCGAATCCTCTTCCGACTTCTTTTCTTTCTTCAAGACTCTCTTCTGCACCACCTTCTCGGTCTTGGATCTCTTCTCTTCTGGACTATCATCCTCTTCCGCCACCCTTGTTACAAGCTGTTCCTCCAGGGGATCAAAGAACGTCCTGACCCCGGGTCCATCCTCCCGCTCATTCGAAACCCCTTCCGAATACCTCTCCTTTGCAGAAAATGTCTTCTTGGCCGACTTGCCTGCCCTAAATCTTGCTGTCGATTCCTCTTCTTGATCGCTGGCTCCATCTCCCCTAGATTCAAGCTGATCGGTGAAGGGATCGTATGACGTCCAGGCTCTAGGGCTTTCTCCGGGGTCTCCAAAGCTGGACGAAACCGTATATTCTTCCTCCCAGCTTCGATTCCCATCGTGGACGAATCTCCGAACCGAGTAGATTGATCGGTGAAAAGAACTCGACTTTTCCTTGGGATTCGGGAAGAGGAACCCAGAATTTGAGAGGGATTTGGCCGTTGAAAGACTCAGGAGATTCTTGTGGTGGAGGAGACTGCAAAGAGCTCGCATCGTGAGGATCTGATGGAGTTGCCGATGGGGTTTTAGCATCGAGAAGACGAGAGGGAGGAGATTAGGGATGGGAAGGGTTTAGAGTTTTGGGGTAAAGAAAACGATCTTGTGCTGGAAGACAGCCCGCCAAGTTCGAAACCCTGAGATCGTTTGCGCGGCTGGAGCTCTTCTTGAAAACGATACGACTAAACTGGCCTTTGTAGCGCTCTACGTTAAAATGGGATCCCAGCCCCCAGGCGGGAGCGATGCTGAGTTACGATTGCCAGCTGGCTGCCATTCATCGTCGTCAGTCACGTTCATCACCATAACAGTTAGGCGATCATGACCGTCCGATGCCGGCTGTATAACGTATTTCCTAGAGGCGGTGTTTCTTCCTGCGTGATACCCAAGCGACGGTTAATGGCCAATTAACCGTACTATGACATTCCCGAATGTCACTAAGGTTGTGCTTGGTACATCTGACAATATTAAATTATCAAATAATTTAAATTATTTATAATTTAAATAAATTATCAATAATAATTATTATTATATTTAATACAGACAGATAATGTTATAGAAGAATTACTGAAATCTGGATTGATATGTTTAGAATAACAAGTAGGTTATTGGTAATGTTGGGGGATACCCACCGACCGACCGAACGACTATCGGAGGGTCCGACCGGCTGGCGGCCCCGACCGACCGACCGACTATCGGAGGGCCCGACCGGCTGGCAGCCCGACCGACTAACCAACGGCCCGACGGACGACTCTGACAGGCCGATCGTAGGTCGGGCGACAGGCCGACGGACGTCATCAGCGGCTAACTACGGCCATTCCACGGTCCGTTCCCGACCGACTAAACCCAGGGGTCTGGTAGCCGACCCACATAGAGCTCGCCGACCGACGGAGGAGTCCGACGCCACTCTGCTGGCCACCGACCTGGGGTCGGCCGACTCCACCAACCACCGTACGGTCGCCAGACGTTGTCAGCCCTGACACGGACATGCGGCACAATTACCTAGGGGCATTGTCCCGCCCGGGGCCGGGTCAACCCTGGCGATTAGACGGCTACACGGCGACATGACATTTTCACGGCGGCTCTGACAGTCTACAGTGAGTTGACAGTTCCTCACTTGTCCGCGTCATTAATGATGGCGTCATACCGTACTCCACTATATATACCGGGGAAGGCAACAGTGCAAGGGGTCGATCCGCCCGTCTTTCCCACATACGCAGGCTCGCTCCTCTCTCTCTCTCCCTCTCTCTTTCTCAGAGCTCTCTGTCTGCATTTCACTGTTGCCCAGTCACCTCTCTGACTTGACCGTCGGAGGGTCCCCGCCGGAGCCGCCTCCGGTCAGTGCGGACTTCCTTTTGCAGGTGCACGCTTCCCGGCGATCGGGCGACGAGGCGATTGGCCGCAACAGATTGGCGCGCCAGGAAGGGGTCCAGCATGACAAAGACAAGAGCTCAACGATCGAGAGTCACTGGGTCGGCCAGGCGCTCTTCCCGCCGGGAAGAAGCCTCCCCGCCCCCACCGGCGGCAGAGCCTAGCTCTCCGCGCCCTGCAGTGACCACGGAGGCCCAGATTGCGGCCATCGTACGGCAGATGACCGTACTGACCGACGCAGTCAAAAGCCTCCAGCAACAACCGGCGGCCCGACCTATGCCTTCCAGGAGCAGCCGCCGACGGCCGCGCCGACCCCTGTCGCCTCCATGCGGGCGCTCCCAACAGCGCTCCCACGGAGAGGAGGAGGGGCGACCACGGCGCGACGACCGACGGTCCCAGCGGCCCTCTCCTTCCCCGTTGGAACGGGCGAGGAAGGAAAAGCGGCCGCGCACACCGTCGGCCTCTCTTTCAGAATCCTCCGGAGGCTCCACCCCTGGGGTCTCCCAGCATCGACGAGCGGACGACTACGAGCGACGGTTCGAGGAGATCGACCGCCGACTCGCCCAACTGCAGATGGACGGCCAGAAGTCTTCGAACGACGTCGACTTCCAGACCGCCCAGCCTCTCTCTCGACTGGTCCTCGATGAGCCGATTCCCAGTCGGTTCAAAATGCCGAACGTGGAGCCATATGACGGCTCCACCGACCCAGTCGACCACCTCGAGAGCTATAAAGCTCTCATGACGATTCAAGGGGCAACCGACGCTCTTTTTTGCATCGGCTTCCCCGCCACACTTCGCAAGGCTGTCAGGGCTTGGTACTCCGGTCTTCGATCGAGCAGTATCCATTCCTTCGCGCAGCTCGAGCACTCGTTCGTGGCCCATTTCAGCACCAGCCGAAAGCCGCCGCGAACGTCGGATAGCCTTTTCTCCCTCAAGCAGGGGGAAAACGAGACGCTCCGACACTTCGTGGTGCGATTCAACGCAGCCACGCTCGAGGTCCGGGACCTCAACGAAGACATGGCGGTTTCAGCCATGAAGCGGGGCCTGAGGTCGTCCCGATTTACTTATTCTCTGGACAAGACCCTCCCCCGAACATACGCCGAGCTACTGGAGCGCGCCTACAAGTATATGCGCGCGGACGAAGGAGCGTCCGACCGACGCTTGGTCGAGCCCAGGGGTCCGAAGGAGAAGCGAAGAAAAGGTCGGGAGCCCGCCGAACCAAGCAGGCCCCCGGCCAATAGTCGGCTTTCTCCACCCCGACAGATCCAAAAATCATCCCGCCGACAGACTCCGAGGCCGGTGCGTCCCAGGTATGACTCCTACACTCCTCTCTCCGCTCCCCGTGCGCAGATCTTGATGGAGATCGAAGGGGAAGAATACCTGCGACGGCCTCCGCCTCTGAAGGCAAAGGGCCTCGACCATCGGAAGTACTGCCGGTTCCATCGGAGCCACGGCCACGACACCGAGCGATGCATCCAGTTGAAGGATGAGATCGAAAATCTCATCCGCCGGGGGTATCTCGGCAAATTTCGAAAGGGTCCGCCGACCCGACCGGCTGCCGATCGACGCCCCCAGCCGACTGAAGAGGCACCGACTAACCAGCCGACGGCTGGAGTCATCAACATGATCTCCAAGCGACTGGGATCGGGGACGTCTACAGGGGGGGAGCCGACGAAAAAGCCGCGCCCGGACGACGTGATTACCTTCTCAGAAGACGACGTTCGGGGCATCCAGGCTCCCCACGACGACGCTGTTGTTGTGTCGGCGACAATAGCCAATTATGATGTAAAACAAATTTTTGTTGATAATGGAAGTTCGACAAATGTTTTGTTTTACTCGACCTTCTCCCGAATGCGACTACCGACTGATCGACTTAGTAGGGTCTCCACGCCCTTGATCGGCTTTGCCGGAGACACCGTCACGATAGAAGGAGAAATCACCCTGCCCGTGACGGTCGGTACCGAACCACGGCAAAGCACAGTCTCCCTCATTTTCGCGGTCGTCCAAGTTCCTTCGGCCTACAACGCCATACTCGGGCGACCCGGATTGAACGCCCTCAGGGCGATCGTCTCGACGTACCATCTCTTTGTTCGATTCCCGACCAAAAATGGAGTCGGGGAGATGCGCGGAGATCAACAGCTCGCCCGACGATGCTTCCAAATCTCCGTCCAAAGCGACGAGACAAAGGATCCCCTGACAATCGACAAACTGGATCAACGGGAGGAGGAAGAGCGGGGTTCGTCGGCCGAGCAGCTCGAGGCGATCCCGATAGGAGAAAATCCCGACAGAAAAGTTTGGATCGGGTCTCAATTGCCCGACACCGAACGCCACCGACTGGCGGAGCTGCTGACGGCCAACGCCGACATATTCGCATGGTCGGCAGCAGATATGTCGGGCATCCCTCCAGAAACAATTACTCACCGACTCAACATCGACCCGACAATGAAGCCGGTGAGGCAGAAGAAAAGGTCCTTCACCCCAGAAAGGCAGAAGGCCATTGACGAAGAAGTGGACAAGCTGCTCGAAGCAGGCTTCATTCGGGAATCCACGTATCTCGATTGGCTCGCCAATGTCGTCATGGTCAAGAAAGCCAACGAAAAATGGAGGATCTGCATCGACTATACCGACCTCAACCGAGCATGCCCGAAGGATAGCTTTCCACTCCCGAAGATCGACCAGCTGGTGGACGCGACGTCCGGATTTCGACTGCTCAGCTTCATGGACGCCTTCGTCGGGTACAATCAGATCCGGATGACGCCTGAAGACGAGGAGCACACCGCGTTCGTGACCCCCAAGGGCCTCTACTGTTATCGGGTGATGCCCTTTGGATTGAAGAATGCCGGCGCCACCTACCAGCGACTCGTCAATAAGGTCTTCAAAGACCAGATCGGGCGTAACATGGAGGTGTACGTGGACGACATGCTGGTAAAGAGCACGCAGATCCCGGACCATGTTCAGGATCTCGAGGAGACCTTCCGCACCCTTCAACGACACCGAATGAAGCTCAACCCGACCAAATGCGCCTTCGGTGTGACCTCGGAAAAGTTCCTCGGATTCCTCGTTTCTCAGAGAGGGATCGAGGCCAACTCTGAGAAGATAAAGGCGATCCTCGACATGCGTCATCCGAACACCAAGAAGGAGGTCCAACAGCTGAACGGAAGAATCGTCGCTCTTAGCCGATTCATTTCCCGATCAGCTGAAAGGTGCCTCCCGTTCTTCAAGACCCTGCGCCAGGCGAACGGTTTCTCTTGGTCGGATGAGTGCGAACAGGCCTTTGAAGACCTGAAAAGGTACCTGGCTTCCCCGCCGCTGCTCGTAAAGCCGCAGGTCGGGGAGACCTTGTATCTCTACTTGGCCACATCTTCTGAGGCGATCAGTTCGGTGCTCGTTCGGGAAAATGAGTGCCGAACCCATCAGCCCATCTACTACACCAGCAAAGTGCTCCACGGCGCCGAAGCCAGATACTCGGAGACGGAAAAGATGGTTTTCACCCTGACCGTCTCCGCGCAACGGCTCCGACCATACTTCCAGGCCCACGCCATCGTGGTACTCACCAACCAGCCCCTGAGGGCCGTACTGCGCCGACCCGACACATCCGGACGACTCGCTAAGTGGGCGATGAAGCTTAGCGAGTTCAACATTCAGTACCGACGAGGCCTGCCTTGAAGGCTCAGGTCTTGGCCGACTTCATCGCTGAGTGCCCGACGACCGACCGAAGGTCGGGAGCTGAAGGCCCGGGACGAGATTCGGTCTCTGAGCCAGACCCGATCTCCACCTGGGTACTTCACATCGACGGAGCCTCCAACGCTCAGGGAAGCGGGGCCGGGCTCCTGCTCACGAATTCGGATGGGGTAGTCACCGAATACGCCCTCCGGTTCGACTTCAAGGCCTCCAACAATCAAGCCGAATACGAGGCACTCCTCGCGGGCTTGAGGATGGCGAAGGAACTGGGCGTCGACAGCCTCCGGGCATTCTCCGACTCTCAGCTGATCGTGGGGCAGGTCAAGGGCGACTTCGAGGCGTGAGATCCGACCATGATCAAGTATCTTCAGAAGGTAAAGGATCTCGTGGCCCGCCTCGAGCATTTCGAGATCTCCCACATCCCCAGGACGGAGAACGCCCGCGCCGATGCTCTCTCCAGATTGGCAACGTCGGCCTATGATTCTTTGGGTCGGACGTTTGTCGAAAACCTCCAACAGCCGAGCATCGATCGGGTCGAAGAAGTACAGCAGCTAACGTCTGAACCAAGTTGGATGGACCCGATCGTCCGGTACCTGTCCGACGGGACCAGCCCCGAAGATCCCGCGGAGGCCAAGCGACTCCGATGGTCGGCATCGCAATATGTGATCATGGACGGCCGACTCTACAAGAGATCGTTCTCCCTCCCTCTGCTCAGGTGCTTGGGACCGACCGACGCTGACTACGCCCTCCGAGAGGTTCACGAAGGAATTTGTGGAATCACTTGGGGGGCAAGTCCTTAGCCTTCAAGGTCTTACGACAGGGCTACTACTGGCCGACCATGAGGAAGGATGCGGCAGAGTTGGTCCGAAGGTGCGAGCCATGCCAGAAGTATGCCAATATTCAGCACCAACCGGCCAGCCAAATCACTCCCATTGTCGCTCCATGGCCCTTCGCTCAGTGGAGAGTCGATATTCTCGGCCCCTTCCCACCGGCGTCAGGCCAGAGGAAGTTCATCGTTGTCGCCATCGACTACTTCACGAAGTGGGTCGAGGCCGAGCCCTTGGCGCAGATCACCGAGCGGAAGATGGAGGACTTCATCCAAAAGTCCATCATCTTCAGGTTCGGATTGCCGCGCACCATCATCACCGACAACGGACGGCAATTCGACAACCAAGACTTCAAGGACTTCTGCGCCAGGTTCCACATCCGTCGTCGACTAACTTCAGTCGGGCACCCACAGTCCAACGGTGAGGTTGAGGTGACGAACCGAACCCTGCTCTATGGACTCAAGACCCGACTGAACGAAGCCAAAGATCTCTGGGTCGACGAGCTGGGCTCCGTCCTATGGGCTTACGAACGACCCCCCGTGTCCCGACCGGAGAGTCGCCGTTCAGTTTGGCCTACGGGACAGAGGCTATGATCCCGCTCGAGATTGGCCTGCCGTCTTCAAGGGTCGAGCAGTACCACGAGCCGGACAACTTCGAAAGCCAGAGGGCCGACCTAGACCTTCTCCCCGAACTGCGAATCAGGCTCAAATCCGAATGGCCTCATATCGACAGAGGGTCGCCCGGTACTACAACGCTAAGGTCAGACCAAAGCTCTTCAGGCCTGGCGACCTAGTCTTGAGGAAGGCGAAGTGTCGAAGCCCTTGGACCAAGGGAAGTTGGCTCCCAACTGGGAAGGACCCTACAAGGTTGCTGACACCTTCGGGCCGAGGGCCTACCGGCTGGAGACCCTTGAGGGGAAGCCATTCCCCGGACTTGGAACGCCGACAACTTGAAGCTGTATTACCAGTGAATTCTGTAATTCAATCGTCGGAATACAAGTTCAGTTTGAAAAATCGGAGTTCTAACTCTTCGACTACTGATCGGCGCTCAGCCCCGACGCATCGACGCGGACCTGGCACCGACGACACATCGGCCCCTTACACGGACCGATGCATCTACGATGACGGGAGTTCATACTCCTTCTACGGTCGAATTTTCGGGCAGAATCCATCGGCCGACTGGCCGATCGGGCCCCGATCGAAGAAAGGCTAAAAGCCCACGCGGCTATTGCCGCGACTTTCCGACCAGGCTACGGCCGGTCGAGGATATTCGCTTACCACCGTCTATCACATGACGCGACCTTAGTCGCACCCACTACTCGCCGACCGACCTACGGCCGGCTGAACGACACTCGGCTTGCCACCGTCTGTCAAAGGACATGAAACCCGACGCAAGAGCATGGGACCCGACTTACTATCGTGCCCCCGACACTGCGCCGGACGATGATCGACTAAGTGCATCTACGGAGGTCCGGCTGCCGAACCTTGGCAGGTTCGGCCGGCTCCCGACTCAACAGATGGACCCGACTGGCAACTCCACTTACCCGAAGCCGACCTAAAGTCGGGACCCATCCGCTTTTCAGGGCTATGCAATTGTCGGAGTCCTACCGACTACCCGAGTTGGCGACTTCTCTAAGTTGGTACTAGGGTTCGACATTACAGCGATAAGAAACATTACAAACAAGAAGCAAAGAAAGACAATTTCATTCATTGATCAAAAGAAATTACAAAGTCGGGCCGAAGCCCGATTACATGTATTTTCAAGAAGAAACAAAAGGAAGACGGTCGGCTGGACCGATCATTCGTCCTGGTAATCTCTTCGACCGACGGAGGATCGGGAAGGATCGGCGTCTCGACCGTGAGCGGCGCTGGGTCAACGGCAGAAGTGTTGCCCAGCTATGCAACCCAAGAGGGGGGGTGAATTGGGTTTCTAAAATTTTAAGCCCAACAGATAACTTATGAAGAACAAAACAATGGCTTTAAATCAATTATTAATTAACTAAAGCAGTATTGCAAGGATATAATAAAGAAATAAGATAAAGCGATAAAGCACACACCAAAACAAGGATTTATAGTGGTTCGGTGCTAACCTTGCACCTACGTCCACTCCCCAAGATCCCACTTGGAATTTTAATCCACTATCCTTTGTATTCAACCCGAATACAAAACGTCGGAAACTCCGACACTAGCTATCCCAAGCTAGAATACAGGACGTCGAAACTCCGACCCTAGCTATCCCAAGCTAGAACACTTGTTTCCCGGGTAAAGCAACCCAAAACACTCCGATTTCAGGTTCGGATCAACCTTTCCTTGTTTTGGAAATCCTCCAAAAACAAGAGCAAAAACTCACAAAGAGTAAGAATATTTAGAGCACAGATGAATACAATAACAGCTCTTAAATGAGCAAATATAACAATAAAAGCTTTACTCAAATGAAGAACCCCTTTTTCAGATTTTCTCAAGATGAATGAACGGTTGAATGCTTGAGAAGAGGTTGATTGTTGATTGAAGATCTCTTGAAAGCTTTGAACGATCTCTAGATCAAGGTTGAAACGATAGGCGTGAAGAATTCTCTCCTTGAAAGATCTTCTTTTCTCTCTTCACAATCTCTCTGGTAATATTGTGGATCCTCTCTCTTTTTCTTATGGATATTTCGTTGATCTCAGGCTTTTTCTTGCAAATTTCGGATCCTCTCTTCTGTTCTTCTCTTTTCCTCTCTTTTCTCTTCTCATTTGATTTCACGTTTGATCCGCTATTTAATCTGCAATTTCTTTCATCATTTAAAGCATTTTGTAGCATTAGAAGCAAGAGAAAACAATTTAGGCAGATAAAGAGCCGTTAGAGGATTTTTAGGAAGCATAAATGGCAATTAAAACGGGCAAAAAAATAGCCGTTGCTGACATTTCCGTCGCAGGGGTCGACTCATGAGTCGACTCATGCTTCAAGGAGTCGACTCATGAGTCGACTTCTGTTGCAACAGACCAGAAGATCTGATTTCTGAATTTTTCGGCTCAAATCAGCAGGGGTCGACTCATGAGTCGACTCATGCCTTGTGGGTCGACTCATGAGTCGACTCACAGGTCGTGCCAAGCCAAAAATCCAGCGTGCCATGGGAATTTTTTCGTGCCATTCAGCTCATAGTGCCATGAGTTGACTCATGAGTCGACTCATGCACTTCAAACCTTCATAACTTCAAAAATATTAGTCCAACACAATGAAATTTTCACCATTGGATCACAAATCTTTTGTTCTACCAAATGATATTATCAAATCAGGATTTTAGCAAAATTACGATTTTGCCCTTGAAGAGCATAAAGCCTTTTTCAATTTAAAATATTTGTATCCCTTCAATCTGCTTTGTAATCATCAAAATCAATCTAGGAGCAACAAGAAGGATGTCCTTCAGTCGGCAAGGGACCTTCGGTCGGCTCCTGCTCCGGGATGGCTTCCTCCGCTGGGATGACGCTCCCGACAGATGGTCGGCCTCCTCTTCGGTTCCCTCCTCTTCGGCGAGTAGCGGGACGACTCGGCTGACGTCCACCTCCGGGTACAAGGCATGGACGGCATCCCGACCGTCCTCGAACCCGACCCGGTAGGAGGCGAAGCCCGACTCGGAGCATCTCCTCCTTGTACCGGTCGGAGGCCCGGAAGTCCTCAACCGCACGATCGGCCGACTCCGAGGATAAGTCGGCGTACAGGGGTCAGTCAGTATATCCCAACAGTTGCCCCCACTCCTGGTCCGATGTCGCGTTGGCCCGCGTTAACACGTGGATGATGGCCTCGGGCGAAAGGAGTGGTTTTCCACACGTCATGTTCCGACTCTGGCGACCATACCAATGGACGATCCGATATCAGATGTCTCATTGGGAACGCAAACTGCCGTCTCATTGGGAACGCAAACTGCCGTCGGTTAATTAATTTCGAGACGCAGTTTTTTCGCCACGCGTTAGGGGGCTATTGGGCCGAAATCGTTCATGCGGATGGAGGCGACGTGGCTCGATCTGGGGTAGGTACGTCAAACCATCGGACGAGGAAGGGCTCAGGCATCGCCACATGTCGACATCCGGGAAACTCTCATTCGGCGCGCTTTCATCTCGACCGTTGAAGGGCCTTATATATATGCGGCCACTTACATCCAAAACTTCACTTTTTACTGCTCTGTTTCTGGCACTGAGGCCCTGTCGAGTTGTCTTCCAGTTTCAGGTAGTTATTTTCGTCCTCTTTTGGAAGCTCTTCTCGAAGTTTTTTCATTCTTGTCTCCTTGCGTCCTTACTTCCTTGGCATTTTCTTTTTGTTCTCTTTTCTTGGGGCTAGCATTATAGCTAGAACTCTCATCAAGGAAGTCAGTCGAGGAATCCGACCGATGATTTTCGGTCGACCCCGGAGGTGGAGGCTTCTTCACTTTCGGAGCCAAACGTCGAACGGCTTAGGGAGCAATATGGTATCCCAGAGCAATTCGGACTTTTCGCCCCTAGGGCTGAGGTCGGGTTAACAACCTGCCTCCAGACTAGGTGGTCTTTTATGTCGAGGACCTTCGAGCAGGTCTTCACTTCTCAATTTCGGAGTTCGTCCGAAATGTCTTAAATTATTCGGGGCTTTGCTTGGCGTAACTGGCACCAAACTTAGTCCAGTTAATAATCAGCTTTGCTTTGTTGTGTCGGCTCTTGTCGATCTTTTCCCGCATCTCTCTCTTCCGGGCATTCTTTGTCCTCCGACCCCACCCGAAAGTCGAGGGTGGTGGTTCTTCAATCTCCAGAAGGGCCTTTCGTTCATTACCATCTTCCATCGTCGATTCACGGGTGGAAGAACAATTTTTCTTTGCTTCTTCTTCGCTACCTGGGGGTTTCCTTCTCGGTGGGGCGACCCTCGAACTCAACCGAACGAAAAACAGTTAGGTGGAGGCTGGAGACCGAGAGGACTTTCACCGACTGAAGGATGTGTCAGTGCCGAAGCAGAGAGAGCTCGTCACCGAGCAAGCTCTGTACGATGCCGGCCTGAGTTCGATTCCCTACTTAGGTACAGTTCGGTCTGTCGATCGTCCTTTGGTTTTTTCATCCATCTTCGGACTTGTGCTAATTTTTTATTGAAATTACAAGCATGCCGTCGAGAGTAAGACTGACAGATGCCGACATTCGGCAGCATGCAGCGAGGAAGAGACCGACGCTCGGGGCCGGACCTTTACGGCCCTCCAAGAGGCCCCAAACATCATCCCGACCGCCGTTGCGAGGGCGGCTGCATAGGCTGACACCGAACGGGTGTCGGGCTTTGAACCGGTCATCTCCCTGTCGGTGCCGACGGTGCCACCCGAGGTGCAGTCCGAGGAAGGGGCGGCAAAGGGGCAGCCGAAGAAGTGTTGTGCCCCCGACTGTGGAAGAGGTTTGGGTCGAAACACGTGAGCCCGAACGACCTGCGGCGGCTCCCGTCGCACGCTCGGGAGGAACTCAGTCGAGTTCAAGTTTTTCATCCTTCTCTGACCTTCGGGCCTGGGCGATTGATCAAGGGAAGGCCCTGATGGCACCGGCAGACGACACAAGGTCGGTGGATTGCATCACGTCGTCCGACATTCGGGTTCTCGAAGGAGCGTCGGCCCTGGCCAACCATAATTTGGCCAGGAGGTTGTGTCAGGCAACCATTCTCCCGACCGATCGGGAGCTCTTGAGGAGTCGGCCGGTGATCGAGATGCTCTCTTCCTTCTACCCGACCATAATCTAAGTAAGTTTTTCTTCTTTTTTCTTTCCTTTCCATTATTATTTTTATCATCTTATTTTTTTGATGACCGGTCTTCTACTCGCAGCTGATCTACAACATGTCCGAGTTGGAGACCGAGTATTAGAGGTTCGAAGACGTCCGAACGACCTGGAAGGATAGGGCCAAAACCGTCGAAGCTGGAAAGGTGATGCTGGTGGACTAGCTGAAGCTGTCGGTCGACCGCGAGGCTAGGCTTGAGGAGAAGATTTTCTGACTCACCAACGGCCTAGCCACTCGAAAGTCGAACTTCAGTCGGCCCGCGAGCAGGTCCAGCGCAAGACCCGTTCTGTTCACTGGCTACAGCGTGAGCGGGATGGCTGCATCAGAGAGCTCGAGGCCGAGCGCGAACAACTTCGAGTTAGCCTGAAGAATCTGGCTAAGGCCGAGGAGAATCTGTCCTCCACCCAAGCCGACGCTGACATAGCGAAATCCGAGGTGGAGTCGGCTAAAGAGGCACTGAGTCGGGCAGTGGAGGACATCCACGGCTCGGACGAGTACCGGGAGGAGCTTCTCGAGAGCGGCTTCGCCTCCTATTGAGTGGGGTACGAGGATGCCCGAGATATGATTCAGAGTCTACACCCGGAGCTCGACCTGAGCAGCGTCGACCTGGGCCGAAGGAATGAGCTGCCAAAAGTGAGGTGGCTCCAACCTCTGGTCCCACTCCGACCCGAGTGGGTACATCGATTGCTCCCGAATTATTCTCGATGCAGGAAGTCGATTCCGATGAATAGTCGGAGTGTCTGCTCTATTATTTTTGTATTCTGTTATTTTTTTGTTTTGCCTTTGATACTTGTAATCGGACTTCGGCCCAATTTTGTAAGTCTAATTTCAACTAAATGAAATCAAAGACTTTTCAAATTTTTTTTCGCATGTGGTTCAAAGTGTATGTCTTACCGAGCCATCTTCGAGAGCATAGGTCATAGCCCCGACATACCTCGTTAGGACGTTCGGTAGGGTCCAGCGTAGTCGATCAAGGTAGTCAGTGGCATGCGCCATGCTAAGGGCAAAGCAAGCCCCGATCGCAGGTCGGCGTCCCGACTGTCATACAGATAGCGCAGGATTCGATGGTCAAGAGCCGTCCCGACTGTAGGTCAAGCGTCCATTGCCCGAACCTTGATCGAGCGTGCACGTCGGACCGAGTGTCGACCAATCTCCAAACGTAGCTCGTTGACACGATCATTTCGTAGAATCTGATAGTCGAGTGGTGTTCGACGTATTCGGTTAAGATAATGATGACAAGTCGAATATCCATCGTCCAATCCTAGGTCGGACGTATACGTCACGATGTATGATAGACGATGACAAGTCGAATATCCTTCGATCGATCATGATCGAGTCGGATCTGATAGTCGAGTGGTGTCCGACGTATTCGGTTAGGATAACATGACAAGTCAATATCCATCATCCAGCCCTAGGTCGGGCGTATACGTCATGATGTATGATAGACGGTGGCAAGCCGAATATCCTTCGATCGATTATGACCGAGTCGGTATGTCGCGAGTGCGACTGTGGTCATCTTGGCATTTTGTCTTTTTTAGCCGAAGCTAAGTCAGCAAGTTAGCCAACCGCGTTGATTGAGAGTCGACTGTGGAAGGAGCGCGGCTTCGATTTAGAGAGGTTTCATCACCAGCGCTAGCCTTCCATTAGAGTGGACAGAACGATTCTCATAAGAGTCCGATGTGTCGTCTGTGATCGAGCCATAGGTTCGACGATCGAGCTGTAGATTTGGCGATCGAGCCGTAGACTCGGCGATCAAGCCATAGGTTCCAAACGAGATGTTGGGCCCAAGTCAGGGCGTCGAGGCTCGTACTTCTGGTGAAGGCGATCCACGACAGAGAGCCAAATTTTGTGGACTTTGGGATTTTGAAATTGAGTTGTATTTCGAGCAAAGGCATACAGAGTTCACTGATAATACAATTTCAGGTTGTCGGCATTCCAAGTCCGGAGGATGGCCGTCCCTTCCAGGGTCTCAAGTCGATAGGCATCCAGTCTACAGGTGTCTGCTATCTTGTAGGGTCCTTCCCAGTTCGGGACAGTTTTTCTTGATCCTGAGGCTTTGAGACTTCTGTCTTCCTTAAAATCAGGTCTCCTGGTCTGAAAGACTTCGGCTTAACTTTAGCATTATAGTATCAGGATACTCTTTGTCGGTAGCAAGCCATGCGGAGTTGAGCCTCACGTCGGAGCTCGGGTAGGAGGTCCAAGTCAGCTCTCTGACACTCGGAGTTGCCCGGTTCACAGTATTGCTCAACTTTAGTCGATGACAGTTCGATTTCGAGTGGGATCATTGCCTCCATCCCATAGGTCAAACCGAAAGGAGATTCTCGATTGGGACATGAGGTGTCGTTCGATACGCCCACAAGACTGAGTGCAACTCCTCGACCCAAAGGCCTCTGGCTTCGTTCAGTCGAGTCTTCAACCCATGCAGAATGGTCTGGTTGGTTACTTCAACTTTTCCGTTGGACTGTGGATGTCCGACCGAGGTCAGCTTGTGCGTAATATGAAATCTCGCACAGAACTCTCTGAAGTCATGGTTGTCGAACTGTCGCCCATTGTCGGTGATGATAGTGTGTGG
This sequence comes from Elaeis guineensis, assembly GCF_000442705.2. NCBI lineage: Eukaryota > Viridiplantae > Streptophyta > Magnoliopsida > Arecales > Arecaceae > Elaeis > Elaeis guineensis. Next base: position 120,440,406 of record NC_025995.2, read on the forward strand.
CAGTCCGAATATGAAGATGATAGACTTCTGCATAAAGTTTTCCATCTTACGCTCAGTGATTTGCACCAGGGGTTCGGCCTCCACCAACTTGGTGAAGTAGTCGATCACGACGACTATGAACTTTCTTTGGCCAGACGTCGGAGGAAAAGGATCGAGTATATCAATTCTCCATTGGACGAAGAGCCACGGGGCGACAATGAAAGTTAGTTGGTTGGCGGGCCGGTATTGTATGTTGGCATACTTTTAGCACGGCTCACACCTCCGTACCAAATCAGTTGCATCTTTCTTCATAGTGGACCAGTAGTAACCTTGTCGTAGGACTTTGTAGGCCAAAGATTTGCCCCCCAGGTGACTTCCACAGATCCCTTCATGCACCTCTCTGAGTGTGTAGTTCACGTCCGTCGGTCCCAGGCACCTTAGCAAGGGAAGGGAGAACGATCTTTTGTAAAGTCGTCCGTCCATCATTACATATTGGGAGGCCATCCACGGAGTCGCTTGGCTTCTGCGGGATCTTCGGGGCTGGTTCCGTCAGTCAGATACTGAACGATCGGGTCCATCCAGCTTGGCTCGGTTGTCAGTTGTAGCACCTCCTCAGCCCTATCGATGCTTGGTTGCTCGAGACTCTCCACGAGTGTCCGGCCCAAAGCACCGTGGGCGGACATCGCGAGCCTGGAGAGTGCATCGGCCCGAGCATTTTTCATTTTGAGAATGTGGGAGATCTCGAAATACTTGAGGTGTGTCACGAGATCCTTCGCCTTCTGAAAATATTTTGCCATGGTCGGATCTCGCACTTCAAATTCACCTCTAACTTGCCCTATAATCAGCTCGAAGTCGAAGAAGACTCTGAGGCTGTCGATCCGAGCTCCTTCACCACTCTCAAGCCAGCGAGAAGCACTTCATACTCGGCTTGATTATTGGAGGCTTTAAAGTTGAATCAGAGGGCGTACTCGATAACTACTCTCTCTGAGTTGGTGAGCAGGAACCCGACCCCGCTCCCTTAAGCATTGGAAGCTCCATCTATGTGTAACACCCAGGTTGACCTGAGGTTATATTCAGAGGTCACAGCTTCTTTGGAGCTCCCATCTTCCGACATTTGGTCGGTTGTCGGGCATTCTGCGATGAAGTCGGCCAGGATCTGTGCTGTCAAAGCAGATTGCGGTCGGTACTAGATGTCGAACTCGCTCAGCTTCATCGTCCATTTTGTCAGTCATCTTGATGTGTCGGGGCGATACAGGATCGCCCTCAGGGGCTGGTCGGTGAGGACCACGATGGCGTGTGCTTGAAAATACGGACGGAGTCGTTGCGCGGATATAACCAAGGCAAATATCATCTTCTCTGCCCTTGAGTACCGAGTTTCAACTTCGTGGAGCACTTTGCTGGTATAATATATGGGTTGGTGAGTTTGGCTCTCATTCTTTCGGACAAGCACCGAACTAACCACCTCTGGGGTGGTAGCCAAGTAAAGGTACAATATTTCTCCGACCTCTGACTTTACAAGCAGGAGTGGAGAAGTCAGGTACTTCTTCAAATCTTTGAAGGCTTGCCGGCACTCATTCGGCCAAGAGAAGTCCTTTGTCTGCCTCAAGGTTTTGAAGAACGGGAGGCATCTCTCAGCCGATCGAGAAATGAATCGGCTGAGTGCAATGATCCTTCCATTGAGCTGCTGCATTTTCTTTTTGGTGTGCGGATGCGGCATGTCGATAATCACCTTTATCTTCTCGGAGTTGGCCTCAATTCTGCGTTGAGAAATGAGGAACCCGAGGAACTTCTCCGAAGTTACCCGAACGCGCACTTGATCGGATTTAGCTTCATCCAATGTCACCGAAGAGTGCGGAAGGTTTCTTCCAAGTCTGGGATATGATCTGAAGCCTGAGCGCTCTTTACCAACATGTCGTCCATGTACACCTCCATATTGCATCCGATTTGAGCTTTGAAGACCTTATTGACGAGGCGTTGGTAGGTAGCTCTGGCATTCTTCAGACCGAAGGGCATCACTCTATAGCAATAAAGGCCCTTGGCGGTCATGAAGGCCGTATGCTCTTCATCCTCAAGCACCATCCGGATCTAGTTATATTCAGCGAAGGCATCCAAGAAGCTGAGCAGTCGATGATTGGACATCGCATCCATCAGTTGGTCGATCTTTGATAGCGAAAAGCTGTCCTTCGGGCAGGCTCGATTCAGGTCAGTGTAGTCGATGCAGATCCTTCACTTTTCGTTGGCTTTCTTCACTATGATGATATTGGCGAGCCAGTCGAGATATGTGGTTTCTCTGATGAAGCCCACCTCGAGTAGCTTGTCTACTTCCTCGTCGATGGCCTTCTGTCTCTCGGGGGCGAAAGATCGTTTCTTCTGTCTCATCGGTCTCATGCTAGGGGCAATGTTGAGTCGGTGAGTCATTATTTTCGAAGGTATGCCGAACATATCCACAGCCGACCAAGCGAATATGTCAGCATTGGCTTTCAATAGCTCCATCAGCTGCTGTCGCTCTGGGTCGGACAACTGCGACCCGAGCCAGATGACCTGTTTAGGATTCTTTGTCATCGGGATGGAAATCAGCTGTTCAGCCGGTTCACCCTGTTCCTCCTCTTCCCGTTGGTCCAGCTTGTCGACGGACAGGGAGTCCTTCGATTTATTATTTTGAGTAGAGATTTAGAAGGATCGTCGAGCGAGCTGTTGATCCTCATATATTTTCCAGCTCTATTTTTAGTCGAGAACCGGACCAGCAAGTGATATGTCGAGACTATCGCTCTGAGGACGTTTAGTCCGGGTCTTCCAAGTATGGTGTTGTAGATCGAAGGTACTTGAACGATCGTGAAGGTCATGTAGATGGTGCTTTGTCGTGGTTCGGCCCCAACTGTCATGGGAAGAGTAATTTCTCCTTTCATTGCGACGGCCTCCCCGACGAAACCCACTAAGAGCGTAGAGACTCTCCTGAGTCGGTCGGTCGACAGTCGCATTCAGAAGAAGGTCGAGTAAAATAAAATGTTAGTCGAGATTCCATTATCAATAAGAATCTTTTTTACATCATAGTTCGCTATTGTTGTCGAGACAACAACAGCGTCATCATGGGGAGTTTGGATTCTCCGAGCATCTTCATCTGTAAAGATGATTACATCATCCTGGCACGGCCTCTTCATCGACTCCCCTTCAACAGTCGTTCCTCGGTCCAGTCGTCTGGAGATCATGTTGATGACTTTAGCAGTAGGCTGATTATTCGCTGCCTCTTCAGTCGGTTGGGGTTGTCGGTCGGGAAGGGGCTGAGCCGGTAGGTCCCTTCGATACTTTTCAAGATATCCTCATCGTATGAGGGCCTCTATTTCATCCTTGAGTTGGATGCATTGCTCGGTATTGTGATCGTGGCCCCGATGGAATCGGCAGTATTTTCTCTGGTCGAGGCCCTTTGCCTTCAGAGGTGGAGGCCGTCGCAAATATTCCGCTCTTTCGATCTCCATCAGGATCTGCATTCGAGGAGTGGAGAGAGGGGTGTAGGAGTCATACCTGTGATGCATCGGTCTCGGACTCCACCGTCGGGGCGATCTCGGACTCCACCGTCGGGGCGAGATCTATCTATTAGTGGGGGGCCTGCTGGGTTTAGTAGAAGCCCGATTTTTCTTTCGCTTCTCCTTCTGGCCCGTGCCCTCGGTCAGACGTCGATCGGAAGCTCCTTCGTCTGTGTGCATGTATTTGTACGCGTGCCCCAGTAATTCGGCGTACGTCCGGGGGAGGGTCTTGTCCAAGGAATATGCGAATCGGGACCCCCTTAATCTCCTTTTCATGGCCGAGATAACCATGTCTTCGTTGAGGTCCAAGACCTCAAGTGTGGCCGCATTGAATCAGGTCACAAAGTGTCGGAGTGTCTCATTTTCTCCCTGCTTGAGGGAGAAAAGACTGTCCGAGGTTCGTGGCGGCTTCCGGCTGGTGATGAAATGGACCACGAAAGAATGCTCGAGCTGTGCAAAGGAGTGGATACCCCCTGAGTGGAGGCTGGAGTACCAAGCCCTCATAGCTTTACGAAGTGTGGCGGGGAAGCCGATGCAGAGGAGGGTATCGGTTACCCCTTGAATTGTCATGAGAGTCTTGTAGCTCTCCAGATGGTCCACTGGGTCGGTGGAGCCGTCGTAAGGCTCCACATGAGGTATCTTGAACCGACTAGAGATCGGTTCGTCGAGGATAAATCGGGAGAGAGATTGGGTAGTCTGAAAGTGGACGTCGTTTGAAGACTTCTGACCATCCGCCTGAAGCTGGACAAGCCGACGGTCGATTTCTTCGAACTTACGTTTGTAGTCGTCCAACCGTCGATGTTAAAAAATCCAGGGGTCGAACTTCTCGACAAATTTGAGAGTGAGGCGGATGGTGTCTGCGGCCACTTCTCCTTCCTCGCTCGCTCCAGCTGGGAAGGAGAAGAATGCCGAGATCGATGGGTGTCGCGCCATGGCTGCCTCCCCCTTCTCGATGGGAGTGCTGAGATGGCTGCTCTTGAGGAGGAGACGAAAGTTGACGAGGGCGTCGGCAGCTGCTTCTGGACGGCATAGGGTGCACCGTCGGTCGTTCCGCCAGTGGTTGCGGCAACTGAATCGGTTGTTGTTGGAGATTTTTGACCGCATTCATTAGAACGGTCATTTGCCGCACGATCGCCGCGATCTGTGCTTCCATGGTCACCACCAGATGCAGAGAGTTGGATTTCGCTATGGAGGGTAAAGGAGGGGCCTCTTTCTGATGGGAAGAGTGCCTCGTCGATCCGGTAGCTCTTGATCACTGAACCCTGATTTTTATCATCTCGAGAGATTTTTCAAGCTCTATGGAGCTCGCTGTCTTACCTCTGTCGACCCCCCTACCTGGCGCACCAAATCTGTTGCGGTCAATCCCCTCGTCGCCTGATCATCGGGGACGTGCACCTGCAAGGAAAGTCCTCACTGATCGGAGATGCCTTCGGCGGAGACCTTTCGACGGTCAAGTTAGAGAGGAGACTAGACAACAGTCAAAAAAAATCAGGGGGCTCAGCAGGAGAGAGAGAGCTTGAGAGCTTTTCGAGAGCTTGAGAGGGCTTACCAAAACTGTTGTCTTATCCCGTTTTATAGTAGAATGCGGTATGGGCCCGCCATTAATGGTGCAGACAACTAAAGAGTTGTCAAATCATCGGAGGCTATCAAATCAGCGTGGGTTGTCAGGTCGTCAGAATTAACCCATATCTTTGACAGGACAATGCCCTAGGGCGGTCGCACAGCATGTCCTTGACAGGACAACAGCCTAAAGCGGTTGTACGGCGTTTAAACGGGCTGGCCGACTATATATGGTGTTCGGCTGTTGGGACATCGGGTGACGACTCGAAAAACTGTCGGTTGATCTGGTGCTTTGTGAAAGTCAGACGTCGGCTGCCATCCCCGACAGTGAGTTGGTGATATGGGTTCGATCGTTCGACCGGATATTGTCGGCAGTCATTGCCGTCAGTCAATGTCGGAGTCATCCGTCTATCCGGTGGGTAGAGTCGGGCGTCGGCTGGGCTGATCCGAGAATAAGTCAGCGTATAGGGGTCAGTCGGTATATCCCAACACCTACCATCCACTGAACTCCTAATCACCTTCCGCCGTTTTTATTGGCTCAAGGAATAGCTTCCGTTGAAAGCCCTTGGAGATGGTGGGAACTTTTATTATTGTTACAACTTTTACAATTAAGTCCATATGAGGTCTAAAATGATGGAGAACTCATACCTTACATGTAGATCCCTACTTACTTCTTTTCGTACAAGGTTGTACTATCAACAGCCATCTTTAGTTTTTTGACTGTTAGGTCAATTATTTTTCATTTCTCAACCATGTGTTTTTGCAGAGTGCTTTGCCTAATTAATTTTTTAAAAAATTATTTATAAAAATAATTTAATTTTTAATTTATTTATCAGATTGATGCAAAAAGAATAAAATGTCATTTTGAATGGTATTTTATCATCGCCATATCACCCTCTATTTTCTACATAGACGACGCTAAAAAAAAAAAATTGCCAAAATAAATGATATTTTTTAAAAACGTCATTTGAAATGATATTTTTAAAAATACCATTTATTTTGGCGATTTTAATTTTTTCTTCAAAAAAAATAATAAAAATAAAAAAATAAAAAAAATTTAAATTTATAAAAAAATAAAAATTATATTTTTGATAAAAATAAAAATTATCATTTCAAATTAGTATCTTCATTTTAAATTATCTTTTTAAAAAAATATCTAAAAAATTATTATAAAAAAAATAAAAATAATATAATAAAATTGAAAAAAAATAAAAATTATAATTCTAAATTTTAAGAAAATAAAAATTTTAATTTTAATTCAAACAAAAATCATCATTTCAAATTACAATCTCCATTTCAAATTAATTTTTTTAAAAAAATATCATAAAAGAAGAAAAAAATGAGAAAAAATAAAAATTATAAATTTGAATAAATTTTAAAAAATAAAAATTCTAATTTCGATTCAAATAAAAAAGATAATTTTAAATTATTTTGTAAATTTAAAATTAATTTTTTTAAAAAAATATGCCAAAAAAAATCTTAAAAAATTAAAAAATAAAAATATCATAAAAAAAGAAAAAAATAAAAATTATAGTTTTAAATTTAGAAAAATAAAAATTTTAATTTTAATTCAAATAAAAACATCATTTCAAATTACTTTCCCCATTTCAAATTAATTTTTTTTAAAAAAATGTCAAAAAATAAAAAATTAAAAAAAGTGCCATAGAAAAGCAAAAAAATTAAAAAAATATATATAAAATAAAAATTATAATTTTTAATTTAAAAAAATAAATTTTTTAATTTTAATTAAAATATAAAATACCATTTCAAATTACTTTCCCCATTTCAAATTATTTTTTTAAAAAATATTCCAAACAAAGAAGAAAAAAATGAGAAAAAAATAAGAAAAAAATAAAAATTATAATTTTAAATTTTTAAAAATAAAAATTTTAATTTTAGTTCAAATAAAAAAATAATTTCAAATTATTTTCTCCATTTAAAATTATTTTTTTTAAAAATATTTCAAAGAAAATATTAAAAAATTAAAAAATATATATACCATAAAAAGAAAAAATGAGAAAGAAATGAAAAAAAATAAAGTTATAATTTTGAAATTTAAAAAATAAAAATTTTAATTTTAATTCAAATAAAAACATCATTTCAAATTACTTTCCCCATTTAAAATTATTTTTTTAAAAAAATATATCAAAAAAATAAAAAATAAAAAGTTCCATAAAGAAGCAAAAAATTTTAAAAAATAAAAAAATAAAAATTATAATTCTAAATTTTAAAAAAAATTTAAAATTTTAATTTTAATTAAAATTAAAAATATCATTTTAAATTACTTTCCCTATTTTAAATTATTTTTTTTAAAACATATTCCAAACAAAGAAGAAAAAATGAGAAAAAATAAAAATTATAATTTTAAATGGAGAAAAATAAAAATTCAAATATTAATTCAAATAAAAAATATAATTTCAAATTATTTTTCCCATTTAAAATTAATTTTTTTAAAAAAATATCCCAAAAGAATCTTAAAAATTTTAAAAAATATAAAATACCATAAAAAATAAGAAAAAAATAAAAAATTATAATTTTAAATTTAAAAAAATAAAATTTTAATTTTAATTTAAATAAAAAATATTATTTCAAATTACTTTCTCCATTTCAAATTAATTATTTTTTTTCCATATCGCACCGTACGTGGCTGTTCGTATCCGTACTAGATCGAGATGTGCCAGTACGGTCTGATTCATCTCATAATTAAATTATTCGATATATTATTATTATTTACATTATAATTTTTATAGCCTTTTTAGCATAATTTTTTTTCTCCTATGTTCTGAGACACATTAGAGTATGTGTATCCATATCCATAAAGTAGAATATCCGATCACTTAAAATTAAATAATATAAAATAAAATTAATAATTAATAACATTAAATAGAATAAAAATGTCAAGCATACAAAAAATAGTATAATAAAAGTTTCAAAAATACTAAGTACAAATCTAAAAAAGATTAAGTCCCACAAGGGCATCGTGGTGTCCATGGTCGCTTGGATCTTCTCAGGAAGGTCCTCAACGGCTGCTCCTGCTCCTGCTCCTGCTGTGATGGCTCTCCCCTATATCAGTGGAGGAGGTCTGCTGGTCATGCTGCTCAGAAATAACTGATGCTGTCGAATTATCTACGGACTGAGCGACCCGCTCAACTCTTATCTGGATACACGGATGGGCCTAAAAAGAAAGTATCATACTCATGTAGCCAACTGGTACCCGATAATGTCATCTGGGGGATGTAGGAAGAAGAAAGCGTCGTTATCTGTGGATCAAAAGGCAGTGACATCTGTGCAGCATCTAGTGATGACATCTGCGGAATATGCGGTGATGGCATACGTGGAACATATGGTAACGACGTATATCTCATATTTGGCACATCGGCTGCTCCATACCAAGGCGCACAGCTAAATGGATCAACACCAATCATCACCAATATTTCGAAACTTGTTCTCTCTATCTCACGCAGTATCCGAATCCATTCATCCTCATCAGTCGTAGATAAAGCATGATGAGCGTCCAACACAAGATCCAACATAGAATCAGTCTACAAAATAAAAATAAAACAGTCAATATACTGTAAAATATAAAACAAAAATATAACACAAACACATAAACTAATTTTCGTAGTCTTACCAAAAGACGCACAGCAGAACTCTTACCCTCGTATCCGAAAACTGCATACCGAGGCTGTCCAATGACTCGCACTGTAATGCTAAAAAATCAAGCCATGTAGTCCTCGGTATATAAACGGCCTCTCAAAATGAGATCACTATGAAAAATGTGATCTCGACGTATATCCCAAATATCGATGTACTCTGCATGTCTGATACGTCAGTCAATATGAGCTCTCCCTCATCGATCAATACGATAAAGTCACTGGCTGGTATCAAACTGCTCTAAGATACCCTGAATCTGGCCAAACTGCCACAGGATACGATCGAAAAGATGCCACTCTACCACATCAAAACAAATAAGTAGCACCCTAGCAGTCCATATGTCATGTCTAACTATACACATCTGCGACAATATAGCCAATATCTCATCTGTATATGGCTCTCACAAAAACTGATAAAGTTAAAATAAAAAAAAAATAGTAAGCTAAATTTTAATAGATTATGAATACTGTAAAATGATATTTGTAAAAAATTTAAAATTTATCCATCTATATATATCAACTAATGTATCCAACTAGCACCTATAAACCCATACCACTCTCGTCGATACGTGATGAACGTTGAATGCAACGTTCCATCTATTTCACAATCTACTCATGTTAAATAAATTTTATCGGATTTAAAATAGTAAGTTTAAAATAAAAAAAATAATATTTTTATACCTATATCCCAATGATCCGTCTAGTCTGAATGGAACATCAGGATCATACTGCTTTGATGGCATCTCGAGCAACTATCATCGTAATGAACTGATAGTCGACATACGCTCCCATACCCAAATCTGCAAATTTCAAAAAAATTATACATGATATACCCAATGTGAAATATAATTGAATATTAAAAATAAAAATTTTTAATTCATATACCTGTAATAATATAAGATAACCATCAATCTCGCTCTGATCAGCATAAGAACCCCAACACATAGCTCTGTACAGGCAAGCTAGTACTGCACTGCCCCAACTGAGTCTATGAGCGAAGTCTAAATCCTCTAATAATGAAAAAATATCAACTTCATCTTATACGATGAAGTATCGGATAACAGGACACCACCTAACAACCGCAGCACCTGACCCTTAACATACTGTTGCACCATCTCCTCTGGTGTATCATCCGTAATATGAAAATATCGATAATGATCATCCAAACACTCAATCCTGAGTCGTGAATGATCGAAAAAGTATGCGTCGGGCTCAAACCCTAGCAATCGCAAGCACAAAGCCTGCCACTCCGAAATGGTAAGCATGGGATCAACTCCGGTAACTGGATCACCATCAACTAGTAGTCCAGTAAGAATGCTGACATCCTGTAAAGTGATGGTCGCCTCACCAAATGAAGATGAAATATGTGTCTCTGGACGCCATCTCTCAAGCAAAGCAGTAATAAGACTATGTCCATCTGTATACAACCAATCCGATATACTCCATAAAATTCAAGATATCGTAAATAATCCAGCACTCTATGTGGATGTCCTCTGTCCTCTAGAAGTCAGCATCGGATCGTCGTAGACGAAGATATCTGGGCTCCTGCAATAAAATATAATAATTAGATAATATATATAACTTTTCAAAAAAAAATTTAAATAGTAAATAGATTGAAATGCTTACACCGCCATCTAAAATAATCTGTGATCGATGGTGCTCCTACAATGTAAGAATACTACTGTCTTGAGGATCGAGATCGTGGATGGTAAGCCATAATACACTAATGAATTTAAAATAATGATATTATCACAAGTGTATTAAAAAATAAGAAATATGATAGCCATTTATTTTATGAGAAATATATTTTAAACACAATATTGTCACACAATACAACTTAAACACAAAATTCAGTTCATCTTGGATATTAAACGTATATTCAAATACAATCTCACAGAAATACATAAAACAATGATGAAAATATATCTTTGGAGCTTTTAATTTCTTCCATTGCTTGAAGTTGAAGTGTGTTGAAGTATCCTAGGATAGCGACGGTGGTCATGACCCTGTTCCTTACAAATACCACAGTGGTTCTTACTTCTTATTTGCCTATCATCCATCTCATTTTGTAGTCTTGTTGACTTTGGTCTACCTTTCTGCTTGGGTCTCAAATGATGATGATCAGGAATACATTTGAAATATGTGTATGCATTCCAATAATCTTCATGTGGTAATGGATTAAAGTCACCACTCCAAGTATTCATATATGCTGTAATTGTATATGCATCATTACAAAACCACTAAAATACAGCAATTTCTTGACACACAGCTAAGACGTATGAACATGGATATTTTTTCATACTCCACTTTCACAAGAATATTTTTTTTCAGCTAAAGTAACAGTATGAGAATTTTTCCACCTCATAACCCTGCGCTTGCTCTCCTCGTAAGCATTTCATATATGCCTCTTTGAAGGTTGAATGCTATTACTCGGTGCTGGTTAGCTTTAACTTGATCTTCAGCAATCTTAATTGCAACATGAGTAGTAAAAAGATTATTTGAATTCTTCTCTACATATCTCAAGGCTTGGGCATGCCTCGTATCGAAGTATTTCACAAGACAATAAAATGTCATTTGAACACAAGCTGTAATTAATACATTTCTAGCTCCTCATAAAATACTGTTAAAAATCTCTGACAAATTTGTAGTTAAGACACCATAGCGTAGGCCATCATCATGTGCCAACGTCCACTTCTCTTTTTCTATCTCGGACAACCAGCTCCAAGCTCTTCATTCACTGTTCTGATCCTACCCATGATAAAGTTAACTTGCGAACTTAATGAGTGCTTCCTGCTTGCCATACTGCTCTTTTCAACTGCACATTTTTAAAATGAGTGTTGAAATTACTGCAGATATGTTTTAAGCAGTATCGATGATAGGCACGTGGTGGACTCCATCCAATAGACTCATCTGCGATGGTATTTAATATACCTGAATGCCTGTCAGAAATTAAGCATATTCCATTTCTATCTTTGACGATATGTGTTCTGAGCTTACTGTAGATATGTTTTAAGCAGTATCGGTGCTAGGCATGTGGTGGACTCCATCCAATAGACTCATCTGCAATGGCATTTAATATACCTGGATGTCTGTCAGAAATTAAGCATATTCCATTTCTATCTTTGACGATATGTGTTCTGAGCTGGAAAAGAAACCAACTCCAACTTGCAGTCGTCTCCTCATCCACAATTACATATGCTAATAGAAATATCCCATTCTCTGCATCAATTTCTGTTGCAATTAACATCTTACCTTTAAACTTTTCAATACAAGTGCGTGCCATCAATGCTGATTACAGGACGGTAGTGCGTAAAATTCTGGATAGATGGTTTGAAAGCTCAGAAAATATAATTTAAAACTCGGACATTGAAATTCATAGTTTAAAAAAAAATTCCATGAAACAACTGTATCGAGATTTGCATGTTGAAGTACAGTCATATAGTAGGATAATTTAGCATAAGACGGCTCCGATTCTCCATAAATATCAATCAATGCCTTCTGCTTTCCATACTATGCTTTCCTGTATAACACTGTATATTAAATTGATCATTAACGATTGCCACAATAGCTTCAACTTTAATACTGTGATCTTTCTCAACAATATGTCGGACTAATGTGCCAATCATTCTTCCACTGACATGTTGTGGTCTCGACTCAATCTCATAAACAAATAAGTGTGAGGACCCTCATATTTTGTGATTTGAAAATATCCATATTTTTTCAACAATGCAGCACGAAGCCTCCATTTATAATTTTGAATATTAATCTGATGATGCGCATCGTACGGACCATAATTTTGAATGCGACTGAACTACATTGTATATCGATGCTTCATAATGTGATAAAGATCAACAGCTCACCTTACATAATCTTTACTCTCAAATATTAGACCTTTAGAAAATTCAGTCATCAAGGAGTCCCAAAACTGATAGTCAGAGTTCAATCTTCGACCAGCACTAACACAACCACCATCATCTAAATTTATATCGTTAAAAAATTATGGAGATTCATGCTAACGAGGTTGAGGTTCTCCCACATTAATATTAGCTCGAATATCTTCATCATTATTCTCATTTTCACCACCATCATCATTACTGCTACTATCCTCATCCATCCAATAGTCTTCATCTCCGCTTTCATCTGACTCAAAATCTAGATTATCAAAATTTATTCCACCGACTACTCAGTCATCGTTTCCTATATGAGTGTCGTCTTCCGCACTTATCGCTACTTCTAGCAAAGGAGAAGTCACCATAGCAGAAGACACAGGAAAAGTCACCATAGGACTCTGAATAATTGGACAACTAGGACGACAGTAGTGGAATATTGTTCTGCAAATACGGCCTCAACACTATCGGTTTGCATCATAGGAGTTACGAAAGGTGAGAAAGGCCCCACATTATTGTCCGCTTGAGTTAAAAGCCGACTATGGTATCTAAAGCTCGGTACATCTTTCCTTTTCAATATATAATTCTAAAAATCGACATTCTGAATATTTCAAAGGAAATGTCAGCATTTCTTTGACATCTTCATCGTCATCAATTAGAATTAAGATATAATTACTCTGCATTAACTGTCCCGACAGATTAGGAGATTTTTATTTCAATTTTATTTCATATTTTTCTTTATCTACAGGAATATTACTGTATAAATGGTCCAATAATTCTTGACGTGATAATGATGAAGATACTCTAATCATCCGATTTGCAGGGTGACTGTACTGCACACCAGTTTCATCATTCTATATCATTCCATCATAATACAATAATACACGAACTCGAGTACTGACCATTTTCTCAGAGAAACCTATGACAAAATCAAAATCAAAATATTTAGTATTACTAATTATTTTTCGTTTCAAAAGATTTACATGATAAATGCATCATATAATCAACAAATAGGTACAGATAGATTCTATCCCATTCGAAAATTGCATTAATTCTATAAGTTAATTACATTAATCAAACGATATGCAAAAGAGACCGAAAGAAATTTTGACAGTATTTCTTCTTAGTTCTCCCACACGACTGAAAATGTGTGAGGAGAACTAAAGAAAAATACTGTCCAAAATTTCTCTCAAACCCTCCGCATATCATTTGAATAATGTAATTACCTATAGAATTAAATGCAATTTTCAAACTGTCCAAACTGGACAATCAATTGATCAATGTATATATTTTACGGTACTCGTACAAAAATATATAATCAAATATATATTTTATACGGATATCGTAGAATATCTTACATTGATCAACTGACAGGTCTATGTTTTAATGAAATGTAATATATTCTAAAATTTTTAAATTAGGATCAAATCGAATTTTAAAATAAATCTGAATCTAATCTGAATTTAATGACATAAAAATAAAAAATAATGAGATAAAAAATAAAAAATAAAAAGATCAAAATAGAAGGGCACCGCAGGATCGCACGGACCCACCACCGAGGCCGTCGTTGGGGCCCATCGCGGGGCCCGCCACCTAGGGGCCGGGGCCCTCGCCGAGCCCGCCGTCGGGGCCGCTGTGGCCCGTCGTCGGGGGCCGCCGCTGGGGCCCGTCGCGACCCATCGCCGCGGGACCGCCGCTGGGGCGCTCGGGCCCGCCGTCGGCCATCTGTCGCCATCGCTAGCGGGCCAAGGAAAAGAAAGGAAGAGAGAGAGGAAGAGGAGAGAAGAGGGGGCCGGCCAAGGGAAGGGGAGGGGCGGGGCGGCCGCCGGCGGCCCACTGGTGGACCAACCGACGGGGGCACGCGGGGCCCACCGTCGAAAAAAAGAGGGAGAGAGAGAGAGGAAGAGGGAGAGAGAGGAAGAGAGAGAGAAGAGGGGGCCGGCCAAGGGAAGGGGAGGGGCAGTGGGCGGCCCACCGGCGGACCAACCGACGGGGGCGTGTGGGCCCGTCGACGGCCGTCTGTCGCCGGCGGGCCAAGGAAAAAGAGGGAGAGAGAGAGGAAGAGGGAGAGAAGAGGGAGAGAGAGAGGAAGAGGGGAGAAGAGGGGGCCGACCAAGGGAAGGGAAGGGGCGAGGCAGCCGCCGGCGGCCCACCGATGGACCAACCGACGGGGGCGCGCGGGCCCGCCGCCTGCCATCTGTCGCCGGTGGGCCAAGGAAAAAGAGGGAGAGAGAGAGAGGAAGAGGAAGAGAAGAGGGAGAGAGAGAGAGGAAGAGAAAAGAGAGAGGAGGGAGCTCATCGCCGTCGGGAGCTCGCCGTCGTGCCGCCGGAGAAGAGAAAACGCCGGAGAAAAGGGAGAAGAGGGAGAGAGGGTTTTTTTTGAATTTTATGCTTCAAAAATGCCAAAAGGAATGGCGTTTTCAAAAGCGCCATTCCCTTTGACATTTTCTTTCAATTTTTTTTAATGATATTTTTTTCTTTTTTTTATTTTTTAGTTATTTTTATGTGATTTTTTAATAAATAAAATTAATTTAAATAGAGATAGTAATTTAAAATGGGATAGTAATTATAAAATTTTTATAATTTAAAATTTTAATTTTAATTTTCTTCTATTTTTACACTTTTTGGCATTTTTTTAGGTATTTTTTTCATTTGTTTGAAATATTTTTTTAAAAAATTAAATTTAAATTAATTTAGTAATTTGAAATGATATTTTTTATTTGAATTATAATTAAAATTTTTTATTTTTTTAAAGATTTTTTATATTTTTTTTAAAAAAAATTAATTTTAAATAAAGAAAATAATTTAAAATTATCTTTTTTATTTGAATTAAAATTAGAATTTTTATTTTTTAAATTCATTCAAAATTATAATTTTTATTTTTTCTCATTTTTTTTTATTTTTTTCTTCTTTTATGATATTTTTTTTAAAAATTAATTTGAAAAGGAGATTGTAATTTGAAATGATGATTTTTATTTGAATTAAAATTAAAATTTTTATTTTCTTAAAATTTAGAATTATAATTTCTATTTCTTTTCAATTCTTTTTTATGGTATTTTTAATTTTCTTTTACAATAATTTTTTTTTAGATATTTTTTAAAAAGATAATTTGAAATGGGGATACTAATTTGAAATGATAATTTTTATTTTATAAAAATTATAATTTTTTATTTTTTTTATAAATTTAAAATTATAATTTTATTTTTATTTTATTTTTTTCTATTTTTTTTGAGAGAAAAGTTAAAATCATCAAATAATATGGTATTTTTTAAAAATATCATTTAGAATGGTATTTTTAAAAATGTCATTTGATTTGGTGATTTTATTTTATTTTTTTTGACGTCATCTACGTAGAAAATGGAGGGGTGACGTAGCGGTGATAAAATGTCATTCAAAATGACGTTTTATCTTTTTTACATCAATTCGATAAATAAGTTAAAAATTAGATTATTTTGTAAATAATTTTTTTTAAAATTAATTAGGTAAAGCACTCGTTTTTGCAAGTCCACCCTTCACAATGTTGATTTTATAGATAAATGCTTTACATCCATATTTAAAGTTCTTCGGAAAAAAATTATAAAAGGCATGCCGGAAAGCGAGGATGTTTTTGTAATTTCAGTACAGTAAAATAATGCCTTGTATAGAGAAGTTGCATCATACAATATAGAATAGAAAGATAAGATGGCTTTTGTTCCTTTTGAAAGGGCAGCATTGACAAAACTGATAATATATAAAAATATGCAGAGCGAGCCAGATTCTTGAAAGCCTAGAGGAGAAGAAGGGAGCTTTCATATTATTTCTTTTTTTGAATTTTAAAAAGGGAAATGTAAAGGGAAGATAACCAACGTTAGTATGGCAAGAAAATAAATTGCATGTCACTTTCATGGGGCATAAGCATGGAAATAATATAATAATAATACATGGAGCACTAGAGGAGGAGATGGACTTGTGACCAGCAACATCTTGTTATTTTTAATATCTATCTCACTTGCTATTTTCTATTAATCTACTTGCATGGTTATGTTTAATCAAATGCATCACTATGAATTTAGGATGCTAAAAGAGCACCTTTGACATCAGTGCATATCAAAAAAAAAAAAAAAAAGTCATGCTAGATTCACTCCAAACTTCTAGGAAATAAAGCCTATGCATTTTAATAATATGGAAATAATGCATGACTGCTTTTTCGCTTACTTTTGTTTCTGTAAAATATATGGAGCCAATGGGTTTGGAAGTGTTTCAATTGTTAAACTTTAATAAGCCTTGAAGATTGAAACATGCACATAATTATAATCTTAGCACTTTTTTTAAAGAGATCTTATTTTGTTTGGACTTAATGCTTCTGATCCATACCACACCCAGGGCATTCTAATATCGTGTGACGAAGAAGGCTTAGCGGCACCCTCACTTGAGATATTTTAAAAATATGAAGGTTCATTAAAAAAGTTATCTTAGGGGAAGTAAGTTGACATGCTATTAATCGCAACTAAAGATATATATAGATTTCATTGGTACTTCATGTTGCCATCAGTCATGCTTTCTGACATATAATCTATTCAACAAGCAATAAAATTATAGTCATTTGTTCTACATAGTGGGTCATAAATTTCATTAATTTGCTAATTTGATAAAGCCTTCAAGAGGTTATCATTATCCTACATTTTAGATAATCTACTCCTTTTTTAACTTCCATTTCTTTTCATGGTACTTGTTTACCGTTTATCCGTGCTTGAACTGATATGTGGAAGAAACTTGCCCAAATTGACCGCATGGTGGAGTGAGAACAGATGTAATGGGCATCTAAAGAGCTAAGACCAAATGGATATCGTATAAAAGCTTGTCAAGATACCCAATAAAGACTGAATCAAGAGCATCCCACCAAAAGTTGCATGCGTGAAATGAGGGTATGCTGATGCAAAATAAGTCGAATGAAGGTATAGTTGGAGATTTGAGTAATTGAGCATGACTAGTATTGATGTGGCAGGTGGTACACTAAGAGTAGATGTAGAGATAGATAATAGTTATCACAAGTAGGCAGTTATTTTATCCTAGTATAATTATTGGATTTATACTCCATAAAAGAATACTTCGACAATCAATCTGCTATATTTCTCTTATCTTAGTCTACTGTGGTTCTACTCCAGGAGTAATTAGAACTTAGCTTTCACAACTATAATCTGATGTTACACTCTTACTTTAATCCAGTAATACACCCTCTATCATAACTTAGCAATATATATTTTACCCATCTCCTTCAAACGGTGATGTAATAGTGGTGAAGTTTTTGAAATTTTTTTTAATAAAAATATCTTTAATTTAAAAAAATCAAGACACTTAAATCCATATCACTCTATATCCTCCTTCGATCATTCTCTGATTGATCCGATATTAGTGGTAAAATCGGATGTATCTATCTATATCCATCAGATTTGTCACCACTCTTCTTTGCCACATCTGAATAGGACTTCACTAACGGTCTCGCGACATATTGGGATAGAATGGGATAGTTGGCCTATCTGGATCTCAAATCCTCACAGCACTGGAGGGAGGTCCAGAGTAATTTCTTGCCATCTGAGTATTGTATAGCAACTAAAGATAAGAATTCGGCTTGCCTTGTCCAATCATTCCTTAATCCATAATACATACGGTGAATTATGTGCACAGGACCTCCCTCGTGCTTGAAATAGGGAAGATCCAAAGTTATTTAGCTAATTGTGACCAAGTGCTTGCTTACATGGAGATGATAATTAGATCCTATGATTAGTGTTATAGTTGCAAATTTGTTGCGACGATAAATAAAGAAATAAAGTTACTGATTGTGACATTAAGATTTACCATCTCTTCCATATCTTTGATACGCTATTCTAGGTGGTTCAATTTGCACAAAAGGAACAATCTATAATTCTAAGCCACATTTCTTCTCTCTCTCTCTCTCTCTGTATCTCTTGTGGAGAACAAGATCTATTGGAAGGGATTTTGTCAGCATGATCATGTCAACTCCTGTCCTGTTTGCTCCACCATGGAATAGTATTCATGTGAACTTTGGTTCCACGATCTTTGCTCGTCAGACAACTTCAACACGAGCGTACCCGTAAAGTACGCATTCATCGTTCTCTTTTTGAATTAGAAAACAATCGTCCCACTCACACCTCCAAGTTACGCAAGAGCAGGGTGGCGTGTCTTGGGCCAAGGTAGAAAGTTAGTATTCACCCTCAAGCAAATAAAAGGGCTTATAATTTTATAATGATACTTTTAAATTTTAATTTATTTATATTTAAATCTTAAAAAAAATTCAAACAGATTCAAAATTTTTAAAAAGATTATAAATAGATCTAACTATCTACTGTTTTCATCAGACAGTGTTATGATGTAAGGATCATTTGAGAATTAAATTTTATAAAATATTATAAATATTTTTTTTAAATTTTTTTGATTTTATCGTGTAATGAAGTATAAGAAAAAAAGAGATCGGAAAAATTTTAGCCATTTCATCATCTTTTCATTAACATTGTTTAGCTGAAGACAGATGATAGGATGATTTTGTAATTTTTTTTAAATTTTTAGAATCTATTAAATTTTTTATTTTTGAATCCAAATAATAAATAGATTGAAATTTAAGAGATACCAATGTAATTTTTTTTTTATTACGTTAGCACTACACTACTATTGTGAAAAGTGTAGCACTACTAGTGGGTAAATAATAAATTGTTGGTAGTATTGTCAAATACGTGTGAGGTAAGTTAGGTACTTTGCATGAAAGTAACACTGAATCATTCATGCGGATTTCCTGCCCATGAATTGCGTGGAAACCATCTTATGTTATATACGTAGACAATTTTTTTGGCCCCTGCCAAAGTTGCCATCAATTTTGATGTTATTTAAGTGAAAAGCTAGCTCACATCTAGATCAGTGTGAATCAGACGGACAACAGCTTGAAGAGATTGCACTGTCATCTATCTGAAAAATTATTAGTTGGATCAGATTCACCAACGACCACGAACCAATATACACACAGAGACAGACTAAAAAGAAATAAGGGAAGGTGCGATGCACGCGTGTTTGGGTGTGTATCGATTCATATTTGGACTACTTGTGGATCTGGTCCAACTAATAAAAATTTCAATATTTATCTTAGAACAAGAAGATCGATCGAGTCAAGGATCTTTAATTGGGTCAATGGTGCGGTTGTTAGCATTTCACAGTTACAAGCAATTGAGATCTGGTTAATGGCCTCCCAACCACGAACTCTTAGCCAATCCCCTCTGTGCTCTTCCATCTTTTTTTTTTTTTCTGCTCCCTTCTTTCCCCTCTTTCCTGGGGTCAGCAAGAAACACCTGAGTGACAAAGACTCGGAAAAGGAAAAGAAAAAGGAAAAAAACAAGTAAATATGCAATTTCTTTTTCAGTGCTGCTACTGCTAAATCACTGTCATCCATATACTCCTTTAGGCTTTATTAGCAGATTGCGTACGAACTGAGCCCGGGAAATAAATCTACCTGTTTTCATAGAGTCACACCCCACAACATGCTTAAAGTATTGTAATAGACTAAGCAACTTCCTTATGGTTTCCTAAATCTAAAAAAAATCTTTTTTAAGAGAAAAAAAAATGTAACATAATCTTTTCTAGAAAAAAACCGAATAAAATTATATCTGAACAAATATTTTTATTCAAAATAATAATAGCAACAGTAATAATGGTAATAGTGATAAAAGCCCGCTACTTTATCATGAATTAACTTTTGTTTTAGCCTAATAGAAGTAGTTTGTTGAAACTCGGATCCTTCTATAATGTAATTTGAGACTTGCGGAGCAAACTAGTTTCAAGGGAATATGGTAGCATTGAGGGGTTACACATAGGCATTTTGGATTTTTTTTTTTTTTTTTGCCAATTCTACTGTACATCTTTGTTAAACTAGGGCAATTTTACTTTGTTTATTTAATTTATTCAGATCCAAGTCATTAATTCTATATATTTTTTTTTCCATATTACAAGCAATAACAGTATCATGAAATTTTTTTGCTGAGGAGAAGGATTTTTGGGTGAGTTGCAAAGAAAGATTCAAGGATAACCATACCCCAGATACGTACTAAAGATATCAAAGGTATTTGGCTACCGACCTTGCCAACAAAGAGAGCTGGAGGTCTCAACATGGACGGCCCCACGTGGATGGAAAGGAAGCAAGCTTAGGTAGGCAATGTGGAATCCGCGTCACACATCGCCATATTATAAAAAACAAAGCAAAGCCATCGTATTATCTTAAGCTTAAAATACCACCAAGAGCCACAGCCACCCTTAGCCAATCACATTATATGGCTTAAAACTTTCTTCGTGGCCATGCCTCGCCCAATGCCTTACTTTCCAGGCTGATCGTCTCGTGCAGTTTAATGCTTTTGTTGTTTAATGGTTATGATTCCCTGCCTTGGATGAGGATGCAACGTAAAATTGATTGCTTGCAAGTTGCAAGATGGCTCCTCTCATGAGGTGCATCTCTAAATAAAAAAATGGCTTTCCTTAGAGTCATACATGGGCACTTGCTAGGAAAGTATATGCAACCCACTTGGATGATGCACAAATTGGTTGGAGAAAGGGAAGATGATTGCACAAAGATTTGGATTTCCTCTTCAGTCCTCCATCTTTGAATGAGGAGAGATCTTCATGATGATTTGTCTTAGTGGCTAGGTGCTTAGACTGACCAATATGGATCTGTTGGGTGTTGTCACCCATATTTCAGAGAGCAATCTGGAATATGAGAAAGATGAATATCCTTGAAGAATTAAAGTTGCCATATCAGAAAAAAAAGGGTCAGCATCCAAAACTTTCACCGATAATTGATTAAGGGGAGTTATATGCGTTGGGATTCTGACTGTTGCTAACCTAATCGACCAATGGATGGAGCTCACTACATGGCATCTGCTAAATGCACTACAAAGTTGGTTAAATCTCCTCCAAAAGATGATAGTTACTGCTCGGCCTATGAATGTATGCCTTCTGCAGTTAAGTCCATGATATTTGTAATAGACGAAGAGTCATTACTCATTGAGCAATTAAGACATTTATTTTTCTGGTAATTGACTGATCTTCACTCTATATAAAGCATCTCCTTTATCTTAGAGTCATACGTCTACAATTGCTAGGAAAGTATAAATAACCTACTTGGATGATACAAATTGGTTGAGAAAGAGAAGGTATTTGCACAAAGATTTGGATTTCCTCTTCAGTCCTCCATCTTTGAATGAGGAGAAATCTTCATGATGATTTGTCTTAGTAGCACTTAAAGATTGGAGGATAAGAGTTTGACCATGGCTAGGTGTTTAGACTAACCAATATGAACCTGTTGACTGTTGTCACCCATATGTCGGAGAGCAATCTTGGAATATGAGAATAAATGAATATCCTTGAAGAATCAAGGTTGCCTATATCAGAAAAAAAAAAAAAAAAAAAAAGGCCAATGTCCAAAAACTTTCACCGATAATTAATTAAGGAGATGTTGGTTGGAGGGAGTGAAATTTGGAATCGAAATTAGAATG
>NC_025995.2:120462632-120513660 GCF_000442705.2 Elaeis guineensis
ATACTCAAAGGCCCAGTGAGCGTACATAACATATCAGATGAGCTTAAGTTGGAAAACAAAAGTTTGGTGGGAAAACAAAATTTTTGATATATTTACTAGAATTGATTCAAGGATGAGACATAAAATCTTTTTACAGAGCGAACAGAGATCAATAATAAATGGATGTCAACAAGTCAAGTATTAACTTCAAAGATTTTATACAAAATTCAAGATTTACCATATTAATAAAGATCAAGATAGGTCAAAAAGTATAGAGAGTAAATATGAAACACACTTCCATTCAGTTGGGGCACAAAGATTACCATAGGCACATAATTTTCCTTAACAAAGGCACACATGTAAAACAGACCCTCCACTGAATAGGGTACATAGATTTCCCATAATTTTGGGTACACGGATTATCGGTACTGAAGGTTAACAACACATTCCTTATTAGCTAGGACAAGAGCCATATACAATTCTGACCTTAAAAGATGCAAATCACATATTTATATCACCTCAAATCACATAAAAAACTTTAAGAGTTTTGAGAAACATGGACGAGTTTGAAAAATCAAGAGTGCACTATAAGCATATAATCTAAGTGCCACATCAATGATATAACAAATAAAGCATAGACAAGAAGACACAGAAGCAAGGTATATCACGAGCATCTGCACACCACCCTTCACTCCTTAAGCGCTCTCACCACTAACAACAACTAGGGATGTCTAAATAGCTCTCAATTCAATCCTAGAAGAAAGCCTCTCATAGTATATTTAACAGGTAGCATACAAGCATATCTAACTAGCATTAGTGACTTCTTAATATAACCTATCATCAAAATAGCTTCTAAACAAAGGCTTGCTAAGGTCCATAATCATCTATGTATAATTCTAAACAGTCAGGTATACCTCAAGGCATTCAATACACATACCAAACCCTAGTGGCCTTGCCTCTTCAGCTGAAGTTCTTCTATGGCTTGCAACCCTGGACCTGCTCAAAACCTTCTGGATAAATTGAGAACTTGACGTTCCAAAGACAATTGCACCAACCTCCACATTCAATACAAGCCCATTGGGCGCCCACGCCGTGTCAGCCTGCCTCTGAAGATTAGCCTATCAACTCCACCACACCAACTTCCTTTTACCATTGTGAAGAAATAAAACCAATGCAAGTTTTCTAACCGCGGCTCGACTAGCTCCTAAGTTAAGTCTTTTCTCTCCATATTCTTCATGAAGGAATGGACAATATTAATCTGAGAATTTTTTGGAAAAATAACAAAAATGCCGCATCATATGAAAAACATCCTATGATTTGTTTACAAATTGTTCATCACTAAATCAACAACCTCTGTGAATTACAAAGAAATGTTGATATATGTATATTTTTTTATATCATTAATGTTATAAAAATTATTGCCTACAGTACATGCACTTATGTACATAGGCAATCACAATCATTGATTTATATGGTGGTGTATGGATGTATGTGCTTGATGAATATGACTTACACTAACCAGCGGTGATTATTATCTACGTAGGCAATAATCCCTCTCTTAATGTTGCCAACATTTATTACTCTTTCCTTTTCCATGTCGTGCTAGTTGTGATTGCTATAAGCATTCAAGTAACTTAAATCTTTAACCTCTTGTTGCTGTGTCTGATAATTTATTATTCAAATTATATATAAATTGTTGATAACAAATTTCCGAATCTTCGCATCTAGTTAAATCGTTTTCAGCCATATGATTATATAAACTTACATCTTAACAGTATTTAAATTATTTTATCCATTTTCTGAACGCTAATCAAAGTTTTGACTTCCGTTAGTTCGCTTTGAAGCGTCGGATGCTCATCCGGTTACACCGCGCTACCGAATCTTTTCGGGTTTCGCGCGCTTGCCATCGACTTGGCGGAGTCGTGGAGCACGGGAAATACTTTTCGCCCTTATCCATCACTATAAGCCAAGATCTCTGACACGCACGTATGCCGTGGATCGCAGAACCAGAGGGGACATCCAAGATGCCGGACAGCGTCACTCCCTGTCCTTCTCACGTCACGTGACTGCGTATCAGGGTCTCTGATGCTCTCTGATGCCGTGATCCCGATCAGGGAAAGAATAATCTATTTACGCACGCGGTCATGGACGGCCATGATGGTCTCACCTTCAGCTCAGCTCGCTTCTTTATAAGTTATAACGACCCCCTTTCTTTTTTTTATTAGAGTTTCCCTCTCGACCGATCGGAGCTCTTCTTCTCCACTCGCTCCAGAGAGATCGATCGAGAAGTAGAAAGGGGAAGTTGAAGAGCTGAAATCATTGCTATGGCGTCTTCAAACGTGGTCGGATTCGTGGGGCTGGACGAGCTGAGCTTGGAACTCGCTTCCTTGCTTATCCGATCGGGCTTCCGGGTCCAGGGATTCGAGGTTTCGTTTCTTGCCATTCAGATCTTCTGGAAATCATTCCTTGAGTCAAGAATAGTGATCTCGAATCGAAATCACTGTCTTTTTGTGCTCTTTCTTGATGTTTTGAATTGTTTTGGAGATTTAATCCTGAGGTTTTTGTCTCTGGGTTCATGGCCTTGCTGACTGTAGGTGCTTGGGTCATCGGTGATGGACCGGTTCGTGGAGTTGGGTGGAGCCAAATGTGCCAGCCCCATGGAGGCAGCAAGAGGTGAGTCCTATCCTTTGGCGTGTTACTAGTTGGTTAAATAAATTTAGATGTTCGAGTTTTAAAGCAAGCGTAGTTTATATATGTAGCCATTTCAAATGTTTTGATAACTAACAAAAATGGTTTCCAAAAAGGTGTTATTTTGATGTATAATCTCTCATTTTGCGTGGAAATTTTATCGATCAATGTGATTGCACGATGTCGCGATGTTGAGGGGTTGAGCTGGGACGTAGCTTTAGTTTGAGGTGACAAGTGCGTAAGAGCTCTGTTGGGGGATACCCACCGACCGACCGACCGACTATCGGAGGACCCGACCGGCTGGCGGCCCGACCGACCGACCGTCTGGCGGCCCGACCGACCGATCGACTATCGAGGACCCGACCGGCTGGCAGCCCGACCGACTAACCAACGGCCCGACGGACGACTCTGACTGGCCGATCGTAAGTCGGGCGACAGGCCGACGGACGCCATCAGCGGCTAACTGCGGCCATTCCACGGTCCATTCCCGACCGACTAAACCCAGAGGTCCGGTAGCCGACCCACATGAAGCTCGCCGACCGACGGAGGAGTCCGACGCCACTCTGCTGGCCACCGACCTTGGGTCGGCCGACTCCACCAACCACCGTACGGCCGCCAGACGTTGTCAGCTCTGACACGGACATGCGGCACAGTTACCTAGGGGATTGTCCCGCCGAGAGCCGGGTCAACCCTGGTGATTAGACGGCTACACGGCGACATGACGTTTTCACGGCGGCTCTGACAGCCTACAGTGAGTTGACAGTTCCTCACTTGTCCGCGCCATTAATGATGGCGCCATACCGTGCTCTACTATATATACCGGGGAAGGCAACAATGCAAGGGATCGATCCGCCCGTCTCTCCCACATACGCAGGCTCGCTCCTCTCTCCCTCTCCCTCTCTCCTTCTCAGAGCTCTCTGTCTGCATTTCACTGTTGCCCAGTCACCTCTCTGACTTGACCGTCGGAGGGTCCCGCCGGAGCCGCCTCCGGTCAGTGCGGACTTCCTTTTGCAGGTGCACGCTTCCCGCGATCGGGCGACGAGGCGATTGGCCGCAACAGATTGGCGCGCCAGGTAGGGGTCAGCATGACAAAGACAAGAGCTCAACGATCGAGAGTCACTGGGTCGGCAAGGCGCTCTTCCCGCCGGGAAGAGGCCTCTCCACCTCCACCGGCGGCGGAGCCTAGCTCTCCGCGCCCTGCAGTGACCACGGAGGCCCAGATTGCGGCCATCGTACGGCAGATGACCGTACTGACCGACGCAGTCAAAAGCCTCCAGCAACAACCGGCGGCCCGACCTATGCCTTCCAGGAGCAGCCGCCGACAGTCGCGCCGACCCCTGTCGCCTCCATGCGAGCGCTCCCAACAGCGCTCCCACGGAGAGGAGGAGAGGCGACCACGGCGCGACGACCGACGGTCCCAGCGGCCCTCTCCTTCCCCGTTGGAACGGGCGAGGAAGGAAAAACGGCCGCGCACACCGTCGGCCTCTCTTTCAGAATCCTCCGGAGGCTCCACCCCCGGAGTCTCCCAGCATCGACGAGCGGACGACTACGAGCGACGGTTCGAGGAGATCGACCGCCGACTCGCCCAACTGCAGATGGACGGCCAGAAGTCTTCGAACGACGTCGACTTCCAGACCGCCCAGCCTCTCTCTCGACTGGTCCTCGATGAGCCGATTCCCAGTCGGTTCAAAATGCCGAACGTGGAGCCATACGATGGCTCCACCGACCCAGTCGACCACCTCGAGAGCTATAAAGCTCTCATGACGATTCAAGGGGCAACCGACGCTCTTTTTTGCATCGGCTTCCCCGCCACACTTCGCAAGGCTGCCAGGGCTTGGTACTCCGGTCTTCGATCGGGCAGTATCCATTCCTTCGCGCAGCTCGAGCACTCGTTCGTGGCCCATTTCAGCACCAGCCGAAAGCCGCCGCGAACGTCGGATAGCCTTTTCTCCCTCAAGCAGGGGGATAACGAGACGCTCCGACACTTCGTGGCGCGATTCAACGCGGCCACGCTCGAGGTCCGGGACCTCAACGAAGACATGGCGGTTTCAGCCATGAAGCGGGGCCTGAGGTCGTCCCGGTTTACTTATTCTCTGGACAAGACCCTCCCCCGAACATACGCCGAGCTACTGGAGCGCGCATACAAGTATATGCGCGCGGACGAAGGAGCGTCCGACCGACGATTGGTCGAGCCCAGGGGTCCGAAGGAGAAGCGAAGAAAGGGTCGGGAGCCCGCCGAACCAAGCAGGCCCCCGGCCAATAGTCGGCTTTCTCCACCCCGACAGATCCAAAAATCACCCCGCCGACAGACTCCGAGGTCGGTACGTCCCAGGTATGACTCCTACACTCCTCTCTCCGCTCCCCGTGCGCAGATCTTGATGGAGATCGAAGGGGAAGAATACCTGCGACGGCCTCCGCCTCTGAAGGCAAAGGGCCTCGACCATCGGAAGTACTGCCGGTTCCATCGGAGCCACGGCCACGACACCGAGCGATGCATCCAGTTGAAGGATGAGATCGAAAATCTCATCCGCCGGGGGTATCTCGGCAAATTTCGAAAGGGTCCGCCGACCCGACCGACTGCCGATCGACGCCCCCAGCCGACTGAAGAGGCGCCGACTAACCAGCCGACGGCTGGAGTCATCAACATGATCTCCAAGCGGCTGGGATCGGGGACGTCTACAGGGGGGGAGCCGACGAAAAAGCCGCGCCCGGACGACGTGATTACCTTTTCAGAAGACGACGTTCGGGGCATCCAGACTCCCCACGACGACGCTGTTGTTGTGTCGGCGACAATAGCCAATTATGATGTAAAACGAATTTTTGTTGATAATGGAAGTTCGACAAATGTTTTGTTTTACTCGACCTTCTCCCGAATGCGACTACCGACTGATCGACTTAGTAGGGTCTCCACGCCCTTGATCGGCTTTGCCGGAGACACCGTCACGACAGAAGGAGAAATCACCCTGCCCGTGACGGTCGGTACCGAACCACGGCAAAGAACGGTCTCCCTCATTTTCGCGGTCGTCCAAGTTCCTTCGGCCTACAACGCCATACTCGGGCGACCCGGATTGAACGCCCTCAGGGCGATCGTCTCGACGTACCATCTCCTTGTTCGATTTCCGACCAAAAACGGAGTCGGGGAGATGCGCGGAGATCAACAGCTCGCCCGACGATGCTTCCAAATCTCCGTCCAAAGCGACGAGACAAAGGATCCCCTGACAATCGACAAGCTGGATCAACGGGAGGAGGAAGAGCGGGGTTCGCCGGCCGAGCAGCTCGAGGCGATCCCGTAGGAGAAAATCCCGACAGAAAAGTTTGGGTCGGGTCTCAGTTGCCCGACACCGAACGCCACCGACTGGCGGAGCTGCTGACGGCCAACGCCGACATATTCGCATGGTCGGCAGCAGATATGTCGGGCATCCCTCCAGAAACAATTACTCACCGACTCAACATCGACCCGACAATGAAGCCGGTGAGGCAGAAGAAAAGGTCCTTCGCCCCAGAAAGGCAGAAGGCCATTGACGAAGAAGTGGACAAGCTGCTCGAAGCAGGCTTCATTCGGGAATCCACGTATCCCGATTGGCTCGCCAATGTCGTCATGGTCAAGAAAGCCAACGGGAAGTGGAGGATCTGCATCGACTACACCGACCTCAACCGAGCATGCCCGAAGGATAGCTTTCCACTCCCGAAGATCGACCAGCTGGTGGATGCGACGTCCGGATTTCGACTGCTCAGCTTCATGGACGCCTTCGCCGGGTACAATCAGATCCGGATGGCGCCTGAAGACGAGGAGCACACCGCGTTCGTGACCCCCAAGGGCCTCTACTGTTATCGGGTGATGCCCTTCGGATTGAAGAATGCCGGCGCCACCTACCAGCGACTCGTCAATAAGGTCTTCAAAGACCAGATCGGGCGTAACATGGAGGTGTACGTGGACGACATGCTGGTAAAGAGCACGCAGATCCCGGACCATGTTCAGGATCTCGAGGAGACCTTCCGCACCCTTCGACGACACCGAATGAAGCTCAACCCGACCAAATGCGCCTTCGGGGTGACCTCGGGGAAGTTCCTCGGATTCCTCGTTTCTCAGAGAGGGATCGAGGCCAACCCTGAGAAGATAAAGGCGATCCTCGACATGCGTCATCCGAACACCAAGAAGGAGGTCCAGCAGCTGAACGGAAGAATCGTCGCTCTTAGCCGATTCATTTCCCGATCAGCTGAAAGGTGCCTCCCGTTCTTCAAGACCCTGCGCCGGGCGAACGGTTTCTCTTGGTCGGATGAGTGCGAACAGGCCTTTGAAGACCTGAAAAGGTACCTGGCTTCCCCGCCGCTGCTCGTAAAGCCGCAGGTCGGGGAGACCTTGTATCTCTACTTGGCCACATCTTCTGAGGCGATCAGTTCGGTGCTCGTTCGGGAAAACGAGTGCCGAACCCATCAGCCCATCTACTACACCAGCAAAGTGCTCCACGGCGCCGAAGCCAGATACTCGGAGACGGAAAAGATGGTTTTCGCCCTGACCGTCTCCGCGCAACGGCTCCGACCATACTTCCAGGCCCACGCCATCGTGGTACTCACCAACCAGCCCCTGAGGGCCGTACTGCGCCAACCCGACACATCCGGACGACTCGCTAAGTGGGCGATGAAGCTTAGCGAGTTCGACATTCAGTACCGACCGAGGCCTGCCTTGAAGGCTCAGGTCTTGGCCGACTTCATCGCTGAATGCCCGACGACCGACCGAAGGTCGGGAGCTGAAGGCCCGGGACGAGATTCGGTCTCTGAGCCAGACCCGATCTCCGCCTGGGTACTTCACATCGACGGAGCCTCCAACGCTCAGGGAAGCGGGGCCGGGCTCCTGCTCACGAATTCAGATGGGGTAGTCACCGAATACGCCCTCCGGTTCGACTTCAAGGCCTCCAACAATCAAGCCGAATACGAGGCACTCCTCGCGGGCTTGAGGATGGCGAAGGAACTGGGCGTCGACAGCCTCCGGGCATTCTCCGACTCTCAGCTGATCGTGGGGCAGGTCAAGGGCGACTTCGAGGCGCGAGATCCGACCATGATCAAGTATCTTCAGAAGGTAAAGATCTCGTGGCCCGCCTCGAGCATTTCGAGATCTCCCACATCCCCAGGACGGAGAACGCCCGTGCCGACGCTCTCTCCAGATTGGCAACGTCGGCCTATGATTCTTTGGGTCGGACGTTTGTCGAAAACCTCCAGCAGCCGAGCATCGATCGGGTCGAAGAAGTGCAGCAGCTAACGTCCGAACCAAGTTGGATGGACCCGATCGTCCGGTACTTGTCCGACGGGACCAGTCCCGAAGACCCCGCGGAGGCCAAGCGACTCCGATGGTCGGCGTCGCAATATGTGATCATGGACGGCCGACTCTACAAGAGGTCGTTCTCCCTCCCTCTGCTCAGGTGCTTGGGACCGACCGACGCTGACTACGCCCTCCGAGAGGTTCACGAGGAATTTGTGGGAATCACTTGGGGGGCAAGTCCTTAGCCTTCAAGGTCTTACGACAGGGCTACTACTGGCCGACCATGAGGAAGGATGCGGCAGAGTTGGTCCGAAGGTGCGAGCCATGCCAGAAGTATGCCAATATTCAGCACCAACCGGCCAGCCAAATCACTCCCATTGTCGCTCCATGGCCCTTCGCTCAGTGGGGAGTCGATATTCTCGGCCCCTTCCCACCGGCGTCAGGCCAGAGGAAGTTCATCGTTGTCGCCATCGACTACTTCACAAAGTGGGTCGAGGCCGAGCCCTTGGCGCAGATCACCGAGCGGAAGATGGAGGACTTCATCCAAAAGTCCATCATCTTCAGGTTCGGATTGCCGCACACCCTCATCACCGACAACGGACGGCAATTCGACAACCGAGACTTCAAGGACTTCTGCGCCAGGTTCCACATCCGTCATCGGCTAACTTCAGTCGGGCACCCCCAATCCAATGGCGAGGTTGAGGTGACGAACCGAACCCTGCTCCATGGACTCAAGACCCGACTGAACGAAGCCAAAGGTCTCTGGGTCGACGAGCTGGGCTCCGTCCTGTGGGCTTACCGAACGACCCCCCGCGTCCCGACCGGAGAGTCGCCGTTCAGTTTGGCCTACGGGACAGAAGCTATGATCCCGCTCGAGATTGGCCTGCCATCTTCAAGGGTCGAGCAGTACCGCGAGCCGGACAACTCCGAAAGCCGGAGGGCCGACCTAGACCTTCTCCCCGAACTGCGAGATGAGGCTCAAATCCGAATGGCCTCATACCGACAGAGGGTCGCCCGGTACTACAACGCCAAGGTCAGACCAAAGCTCTTTAAACCTGGCGACCTAGTCTTGAGGAAGGCGGAGGTGTCGAAGCCCTTGGACCAAGGGAAGTTGGCTCCCAACTGGAAGGACCCTACAAGGTTGCTGACACCTTCGGGCCGAGGGCCTACCGGCTGGAGACCCTTGAGGGGAAGCCCATTCCCCGGACTTGGAACGCCGACAACTTGAAGCTGTATTACCAGTGAATTCTGTAATTCAATCATCGGAATACAAGTTCAGTTTGAAAAATCGGAGTTCTAACTCTTCGACTACTGATCGGCGCTCAGCCCCGACGCATCGACGCGGACCTGGCACCGACGACACATCGGCCCCTTACACGGACCGATGCATCTACGATGACGGGAGTTTATACTCCTTCTACGGTCGAATTTTCGGGCAGAATCCATCGGCCGACTGGCCGATCGGGCCCCGACCGAAGAAAGGCTAAAAGCCCACGCGGCTATTGCCGCGACTTCCGACCAGGCTACGGCCGGTCGAGGGATATTCGGCTTACCACCGTCTATCACATGACGCGACCTTAGTCGCACCCACTACTCGCCGACCGACCTACGGCCGGCTGAACGACACTCGGCTTGCCACCGTCTGTCAAAGGACATGAAACCCGACGCAAGAGCATGGGGACCCGACTTACTATCGTGCCCCCGGCACTACGCCGGACGATGATCGACTAAGTGCATCTACGGAGGTCCGCTGCCGAACCTTGGAAGGTTCGGTCGGCTTCCGTTTCAACAGATGGACCCGACTGGCAACTTCGACTACCCGAAGCCGACCTAAAGTCGGGACCCATTCCACTTTCAGGGCTATGCAAGTTGTCGGAGTCCTACCGACTCACGTGAGTTAGTGGCTTACTTAAGTTAGCAACTAAAGTTCGACATCGCAGCAATGGTCGGCATTACAAACAAGAAGGAAAAGAAGAAAATTTCATTCGTTGATAAAAGAAATTACAGAGTCGGGACGAAGCCCGATTACATGTATTTTCAAAAAAGACAAAAATAAAGATGGTCGGCAGGGCCGATCACCCGTCCTGATCGATCTCTTCGACCGACGGAGGATCGGGGATGATCGGCGTCTCGGCCATAAGCAACGATTGATCGGCCGCCGAGGGATGGGCTTCGGTCGACAAAGGAACTTCGGTCGGCACCTGCTCCGGGACGGCTTCCTCCACCACGATGACGCCTCCCGACGGCTGGTCGGCCATCTCTTCCGTTCCTTCTTCTTCGGCTCCTTCCTCGGCGAACGGCGGGACGACGCGGCTGACGTCCACCTCCGGGTACAAGGCATGGACGGCGTCCCGACCGTCCTCGAACCCGACCCGGTAGGAGGCGAAGCCCGACTCGAGCATCTCCTCCTTGTACCGGTCGGAGGCCGGAAGTCCTCAACCGCACGATCGGCCGACTCCCTCGCCGACCGTGCCTCGTCCTCAGTGTGGGCCAGCTCCTCCCTCGCCAACTCCGCCTCGGCCCTAGCAATTTCGGCGTCGATCTGGGCGATGGACAATCCTCTTCGCTTCCGCGAGCTTCCCCAGGCTGGCCCGAAGTTGCTCGCGTTCCCTTTGGAGTTCGGAGGTGCACCGTCCCGTTCGCGTCGAAGACGACGCACGACCCGACCTTTGTGCTGGCCTCCTTCTTGGCCGACTTCAGTTCGGCCAAAGCCGGGAGACCTCGTCCGTCAACTTGGCCTCCCGGTCGACCGACTCCTGCAGTTGGTCGACCAGCCTCGCTCTTCGGCCTCGGCGCCGCCGACCTTTCCTTGAAGGCTGCCGAACGTCGCCGAACCTTCGGTACCGGCCTCCAACTCGGACATGGTGAAGATCAGCTGCCGACAAAAAAGCTTCGTCAGAATTATGGCAAGCAAAAATTCTTCTAAGGAAAAGGGACGCGAAGCTTACCTCCACCATTGTCGGGTAGAACCGCGACAGCATCTCGGTCACCTGCCGAGACCGCAACGACTGAACGTCGGTGGGAGGAGGATCCCTGGCACAACCTCCTCGCAAGGTTGTGTCGGCCAAGGCCGATGCACCCTCAGGGTAGTATGCGCTGGGGGCATTGATCTCTCCTCCTCCGGGGCTCCATCGGGGCTTTCCCCCGATCAGCTGCCCCGACCGACGGGCTGGCAGCGATGGGACGCTGGAGTTCGACCCGGCGCCCCCCGTTGCGCCGCGGACGCCTCCGGACGATGTTCGGCTTCCCGAACGACATCCGGCTCCCCCGCGACGGCGAAACCCGACACTCCTTCGGCCACTTCCTCGTCGGCCTCTCCTCGACTCGGACAGTCGGAGCCGCGAGGCTATGATCGGCTCCGACCCTCGGTCGCCGACGCTTCCACGATCGGCGGGACTGGGGTGGCTCTTGAAGGGCGCGAAGGGCCGCCCCCGACGCTGGCCTCTTCCTCCGGCGAAATGCGAATCTCGCATCGGTCGGCCTCATCCTCGGGTGTCCCTGCAAAACGACCAGTGTCAAAGGCGGACCAGAACTACCAAAAGGAACAAAAAGAAAAGCGGGGATCGGGCGATACCTATTCGGGGGACCAGACTCAGCCGGCATCATAGAGAGCTTGTCGGTAACAAGCTCCCTCTGCTTCGGACCGACATGTCTTGAGTCGGTGGAAGTCCTCCCGGTCGTCCACGTCGACCCGACTGTTTCGTTGGCCTCAGTTCGGGGTACACCCCACGGAAGGAAAGCCCCAAGGAGGAAGAGAAACAAAGAAAAACTGGTTCTTCCACCATGAATGGACGATGGAAGACCGGTTATGAAGCAAGACCCTTCCGGGGGTTGAAGAGCCACCACCCTCGGGCCTTAGGGTGGGGTCGGAGCACAAAAAATGCCCGGAAGAGGGAAACGCGAGGGTTGGTCGGCAAAAGCTGACACAACAGCGCGAAGGAGATTATCAGACGAACAGAGTTCGGCGCCAGTTGCGCCGGACAGAGTCCGTAGTAATCAAGCAGATTCCGGACGAACTCCGGAATCGGGAGTCGAAGACCCGCACGAAGGTCTTCGACATACAGCGCCAGGTCGCCAGGCGGAGGGTTGTTGACCCGACCGCCGGCCCCTGGGCGGAGAGCCGAAACTGCTCCGGGATGCGATAGTGCTCCCGAAGCTGATCGACATTCGGCCCCGAAAGCGAGGAGCCTCATCTTCCGGAGCCGATCGGGGTCGTC
This sequence comes from Elaeis guineensis, assembly GCF_000442705.2. NCBI lineage: Eukaryota > Viridiplantae > Streptophyta > Magnoliopsida > Arecales > Arecaceae > Elaeis > Elaeis guineensis. The sequence goes on from NC_025995.2 coordinate 120,474,774, forward strand.
GGTCGGGTTCCCCGACCGACTCCCTGGGTCGGTTTCCTGGTCATTATGCAGGAACCAAAAGAGAAGAAAGGGGAAGAAGAAGGAGAAAAGGGGACCACGAACCCGATGGACCCTCCGGAAGTAGAGAGAGCTCTGCCCGCGACGACCGAGAAATCGCCCGGACAGAGTTTCCCCCAGCAAATGGCGAATGTGGGTCTGGGTCCGGGAGGTCCTATATATATAGGGCCGACCGACGGCCGAGATGCTCCCGCGCCGACCAAAGACCTCCAGATGCGCGACGCGTGGCGCCCGCCGGTTGGCTGAGGATTCGGCGCACTTCGTCCCGGGACGCCCGCACCGCCCTCATTAAATGCCGTAGCGGACGCCGGCCAACCACCATGACACGCGGCGCGCGGGGGTTGGCTCCGCAGTCGGCCGCCCGCGCCGGTCCGCGTTCCCGATGGGATGCCTCACCCGCGATCGGCGCCGAATATCCGATCGACTGACGCCGTATCGTCCGGCGCCCGATCTTCTGACACCGACGTGACGACTGACGACGACAAGATGTGGCGTCTGACACCTGACGCCGGCGCGACTTCTGGCACCGACTAGACGTTCGGATCACTTGAGATTCGTGAGGTGTCTGCCAACGGATCAGCCGGCGGTACGGTCGGATCTGCACATGCGACAAATCCACTCCCAGTCGTCCGGTCTTGCTACCCGAATGAAGGCATCGGCCAGCTCTCCACCCGACTTAGGAGTGGAGGGGGGCAACTGTTGGGGGATACCCACCGACCGACCGAACGACTATCGGAGGGCCCGACCGGCTGGCGGCCCCGACCGACCGACCGACTATCGGAGGCCCGACCGGCTGGCAGCCCGACTGACTAACCAACGGCCCGACGGACGACTCTGACAGGCCGATCGTAGGTCGGGCGACAGGCCGACGGACGCCATCAGCGGCTAGCTACGGCCATTCCACGGTCCGTTCCCGACCGACTAAACCCAGGGGTCTGGTAGCCGACCCACATGGAGCTCGCCGACCGACGGAGGAGTCCGACGCCACTCTGCTGGCCACCGACCTGGGGTCGGCCGACTCCACCAACCACCGTACGGTCGCCAGACGTTGTCAGCCCTGACACGGACATGCGGCACAATTACCTAGGGGCATTGTCCCGCCGGGGCCGGGTCAACCCTGGCGATTAGACGGCTACACGGCGACATGATATTTTCACGGTGGCTCTGACAGTCTACAGTGAGTTGACAGTTCCTCACTTGTCCGCGCCATTAATGATGGCGCCATACCGTGCTCCACTATATATACCGGGGAAGGCAACAGTGCAAGGGGTCGATCCGCCCGTCTTTTTCACATACGCAGGCTCGCTCCTCTCTCTCTCTCCCTCTCTCTTTCTCAGAGCTCTCTGTCTGCATTTCACTGTTGCCCAGTTACCTCTCTGACTTGACCGTCGGAGGGTCCCCGCCGGAGCCATCTCCGGTCAGTACGGACTTCCTTTTGCAGGTGCACGCTTCCCGGCGATCGGGCGACGAGGCGATTGGCCGCAACAGGTAATATGAAATTAAATTTTTAAAATATTTTTAAATTAAATATATTAAAATTTTATATAATATGGTTTATCTTCGAAATCATTCAAACATCGTGGCTATCGAATGGCAATGTGGGCTAAATTTTTTTATTTTTTTTATTTTTATTTTTTTAATTATTCAAAAAATAAGGCTTAGTATCATGGCATCCACTATGCAACTATCTCAACACACATATTTTTGATACTCGATAATCTCCAAGTAATTTGTAACATATCACATAATGAATAAAAACTTCTTCTATCCATATGCGTATTTTCTATACATGCCAACTCAAAATCAAATATAATATTTCTTAACTAATTTTTCTTATCTTGTGTCTATCATACTCACCAAAATCAATTTTTTTTTTCTTGTTTCTTCTTCTTATCAATAAATAAGTACAATATGTATGTAATATACCAGTTAACGAAACAATGACCCTATAAAGGTTGATGTACATTGCAATAATAGATGTTAAATTTAGAAGCAACTCCTCTGACAATTGATCCATCTGAATCATAGTATCATCATAAAAAAATATTTCAGCAAATTTCATGTTAAAATATAAAAATAAATAAAAAAATTATAGAACAAATTGAGTCCAAACAATGGCTATTGAGTCCTAGGAATACAGCAAAACACCCTCAACAAAAATTAGTATCTTTCCTCCCTTCTCCTTCCTCTCCCCTCTCCTCCCGCTCTCTTCTAACTTCTACGATCTTAGCATCCCCACGGCCCTATCTACATGACCACAACAAAATCCTTCCCACCATCCCACCCTTTTACCAACACCCCCCCAAAATAAATAAAAAATAAAAAAATAATCCATCTGCATCAAAATCCAAACAATAAAACTCCCTTCCAACTTCTTCTTCCCTTCTCCCACCTTTGTTGTGCCCGCAACCCCACACCCCCTCTCCTCCCCCTCCTTGACACCAACAGCATCTCCCCCGACTTCCCCCTCCTCCCACCCTCATCGACCTCCCCAACCTCTCCCTCCTCCCCTCCTCATCGACCTCCCCCTCCTCTCGCTCGTATCCACCCCTCCTCGACACCGACAGATGGTGTCTCTCCCGATCTCCCTGTCCTCACCACACTCATCAACTCTCTTCTCCCGCCTCCGTCATGCCCGCATCCCCCGCCTTCAACTCTGCTCTCACCGAAGTCTCGTCCATCACCTGTGAGAGTAGGGCATCCTCGGACTCGCATCCCACCGCAACCTTATCCAGATTCGCCACCCACCAGTATGAGCACCTCTAGCTCAGGGTGGTTTGTCGGTACGTGCACTACTAGTCGGTGCTCATGGAGACAACCCATTCCCCCTCCCAAAAAGCACCGGCACTTATGGAGACAATGCATCCAAAAAAAGAAAAAAAATAGTGATCAGAAAGGAAAAAAAAGATTACTTACCGGCATGATGGGAAAAAGTCATCGACGACGACTAGAGCAGACCAAACAACCACGATTTGACTAGAGGGGATGCAAGAGATAGAGGTTTAAGTGGCTAGGACTTATGATGCTAGAGGGTGAAGGGAGAAGAGAAGGGGAGCATCGTGGGAAGAAAAGGCACGATAATTTTTTTGAGGATAGTTTTATCCAAAAAAATTATTGCAACATTACTAAGTCGATGATAATTTGGATAGCCATCCCTCTTGAAGGTAATTTGGATTGTCTTTTGAAAAGCAATCCAGATTGCCACTTAAAAGACATATCAAATGCAGTAATGTGATGGGCCCATATTAAATTGCCGACAATCTGAATAGATTGTCAGCTATCAAATACAATCTTAAATCAAAATATAAACTATTTGATTGGATGTTTGTTATCTAATTCATAATGGTGGCTGCCATCCAAGGAGTTAATGGAAGGGGATGATGGTCGGTAAACCCTTGAATTTTCTTTTTTTTTTTTTTTTTTTTGCCGCATAAACCTTGAATTATTGTTACGTGCGCAACTTTCCGTCTGCCCCAACCCAAACGTGCCTATTCTAGTTGTTCGTTTGGTAACGTGGGTTGAGGTCCTTTAAACTTGTACCACTTGAACTCAAAAATATTTTGAACCCAAATTCAAGTGATCTTGTGTTGGGATTAATTTTTGACTCAATTAGAACTCGGCCAACCCAATATCTAAATATATATATATATATATATATATATATATATATATATATATATATATATATATATATATTTCTATTTTTGATTCATATAATTGAAATTGATGAATGGTTGAGACATTAATTTAATGAATATGAATTCCAAAATATCCTAATACTTGTTCTCTTTAAAAATTTCATCCCAATCCAACCTAGTCCAATTAATATGTCGCAATCCAACCAAAATTTAGCTTAAGATGGGTTATTTAGAAAATCCCAGCTCAAGACTAGGTTGGGAAATATGCAAGTAGGTTTGTATAAGAATTTCCAATCCAATCCATCCAAATTTGCAGACCTGATTCTTTCACCATCTCATACCAAAGGCTTGCAAGTTTCTTTTTAAAAAAATACCAAAAAAAAAAACCTTGTGTGTGCCTTAACCAAGACTTGAATAGTTTAATTAGTTAGTGATCCCATCTGTCAAAGTATCAGAGAAGGAGAGAGAGTATGAAATATAACACGATTGGTTTTTGATGCTATAATAAATAACCGGATGCAATTTATCCCTGATTAGGTTGCAGTTATACGCCATCATCTGGTAACTCCGATTTTTATTGAAACATTATAGTAGTCTGATCAAATATTGAAGTTGTTGACCATCATGATTTAAGTTTTTGCTAAATCTCTGACTAGATAGTTGGATATCATATTCTAAGCTTATAAGAAGCAATAAGTTTCTTCAATTTTCTTAATTGCACTAATACCTATGCAATAAATCTACATAGAAAGTAAATTGCCCCTTTTAAACAATAACACCATTGTCCTAGAAAGTGAGACCTATTGCTAGTACCAGTTAATTAATCCAAATTAAAGTATAATAGTTCATATCACACAACCGCTTACATCATCATAACATCAAAAGGAATAAAAGGAAGTAATACTTCCAATTTAAGGAGATGAAAGTGTTGCCATATTTTTGGTTGCATAATTTAAATTCTGTTGCATCATAAATCCATCTTAGATTGGGTTGGCTGGAGCCTGGAGCTAGGCAGTGATCGTAGGTCGGCGATGGCAGAATGCCGGTGGTAGGACCTATAAAATAAGTCCCGGCCAAAATTGGCTTTGGTGGAGACCCTTTAATATTCAAGTCAGAATTCAGATAATAGATGAAAAGGAGTATGTATAAGAGAGTGTGGGTGCATACCTTGAGGGTCCCTTTGGCCTCTATTTATAGGTAAAGGCGAGAGTTATTTAGGTGCGGCATTTTTGGTCCATTCCGATCGGATCGGATGCAGCGTGCCGAGATTTGGGGATGAAATCCCTAGAGTGGGGCAGTTATTACTGTCTTATCTGTTTTGGGACCAGTTGTCGTGCAGTAGCCATTCGAATTTGAAATGAAAGTGCAAGATTGGATCGAACTAACTTCAGCTAAGGGGACTTTGGATCGGACATCGGCATAGCTGGCAAAGATCTGGATCAATCTAGTGGAGGTAATCACTGAAGAAGAGAGGTGGTCAGGAGCTGGATATGCTACAAAAGTAATGATCAGTTGAGTCTGAAGTACGCCTGCCATCGAAGTCAAAATCGACTTGTCCAAAGGTAAACATGTTGCAAAAGTAAGGATCGACTGGGCCCGGTGTAACTTAACTGGGGCTTCTTTGTGTCTTCAGCCTAGAGACGATATTACCCTCAACACATGCCCTCTACTCTTGAGTAGGGCTAGCAAAATATGACCCGACCTACCAACCCGATCCGTGTTCGACCTGCCATAAACAGGTTTGGATTTAGGTTAAATGGGTTCGGATCATAAACGGGTCGACATGTTTAACCTATTTAATACTTGGATCGAATATGGATTTTAGATATTTGATCAATTTAACCCGTTTAATATTTAGGTTGGGTTGAGTCAGATAATCCATTTAATCTGTTTAACCTATTTAACTTATTTCTGACTCATTTAACCATTTAACTTGTTTTACCTCTTTAACCCATTTAAGATCCGTTTAACCTGTTTAAAATCTATTTAACATGTTTCTGACCTATTTAACTTGACCTGTTTAATCTGTTTAAATCATTTAACCTAATTTGACCTATTTAATAAACATGTTAAATAGATCGGATCGGGTTACCTGTTTAATAAACAGGTCGGATTCAGATTTAAATTTTTGATTCATTTAATAAACAGGTCAGATTTGGGTTGACAATTTTCTGACCCGATCCGTTTATGATCCGACTCGTTTATGATCGATCCGATCCATTTGCCACCCCTACTCTTGAGTTTAACCAGAAGTTTGAACAAAGAGAGTATATCAAATCAGACCAATCGAAGACTTGCCACACTTTCATTATTTGGAATGATGTTGCAGCGGCTTTTCGGTGACGTGAAAGATCGTGCTAGTTATCAATCATGACAGATATTTATGGATGTGAAATTTGAAGGTTGGCATGCTTTGTTTTGAGCGCGACCCATAAATGAGCCGCTTGACAGTTTTGTGGGCCAATGAGAATAAGCCAGATGTTAATCATCTAATAGCCAAGATGATCGGGTATCCAAATCATACTGCTTTTCTGCACCTATAAAAGGGGTCAAATCCTTCTCTTGTCTTTTCTTCCTTATGCTTCCAGATATTTTCTTCTCATTTGATCGGGTTTGTGGTTCTTTGAGCACTTGGAGAAACCTTCCCCTAATTGTCTTTTTCAAATTTCTTGGATTGTCGATGATTTTTCTCGATCAATTATCCCCGTCTCCTATGTAGTCGCAGGTGGGATCCCTCGTTTCCTTGCTGATTCTATAATTTTTCTTTTTGCTTTCTGTCTTCTTGGCCTTTCCTCCCGATTTTCTTTCACTTTCTCATCTTTCTTTTCACTTCTTTCAATCTCTTTTGCATTATTTTTCTTGTTCTCCAATGGCAGACTCTGAGAATTCCAGTGGAAACTGGTCTTCTGGGTCATCTCCTTCTTAGGGGGGAGGTCCTATGAGATCCGACATCGGGCACGAGGTTAGGCCATCTTTTGTGCCTGCCACTATTGGGTCCGTGTTGGACTTAGATGACTTAAGTCTCATTCGGGCTCAATACAAAATTCCTTCTTCATACGAGTTGGAGCTTTCAAGACCTAATGATAGGATCGGTGACCCTCTTCTTGACCAGATAGGATTGTACAAAGAAGCATTTTGGACCAGACTTAGGCTGCCTATTCATTTCTTTATTATTAAGCTCTTTCGCTTCTTCAATATCTTTCTTCGTTGTGTCATCCCAAACTCTTTCCGCTTCATTATTGACTTCATTGCTATTCGTACTTTGACTGAAGTCCAACCATCCATTTTTCTCTTTCGATTCTTTTATACCATAAAAAGATATACCGGAGATTGATGGTACATCTCTCCTCTAAGGCGAATCCCAACTTTAATAAAAAGAGCCCCTTCTTCAATCCACAGGTGGAAGGGTCGCTTCCTTAGAAGGATGCACTCATACCTCAACTCCAGCTATCTCGTCTAAGAATCAGATTTCAGCAGCATCAATAAGCAATCCTTTAAATATTACCACTCTAGTTACACCATTTTGATACCATTTTATTATTTTTCTGAATCCAAAAAAAATCTTGATGATCAAGAGACATACCTTTGTGCACCTTAGATTCAATTTTAAAAAGCAAATGTGTAATAATCAAGGTGTGATGTCTCACTACTAGGTCTCATACTGGTGCTATCCTATTACTATATCAGTACTATATATATATATATATATATATATATATATATATATATATATATATATAAATATAATACCAATTCTATTACTAATACAATATTATTACTGATAATGGTCCATGCAGAAAAGATGGCTTTGATATGCTACCTGCAATATTTGAATTTTCATTTGGATAAATAAAAGGATCCATGTATGCCCATAGAAGAAAAAAAGTTGCTTGGGAAATGTTTCAAGCAAACGTGCATTCCATACTCTTCTTTGGAACTCCTATGGAATTTGTTAGCTATCTCACATTGTTAGATTGTATAAATCCTCATCTTCAGATCTTCACCTTCGAACATGAGCTTGTTCTCTTTATGCTGGTGTTTGAGAATTCATTCAAATGGTTCATGCTGTATGATGCCATGCTTATGATTCTGCTTCACTTTAATCTGTTCGGTTAAATAAGTTTCCCCCTTTTTCTTTTTTTCTCTTCAGTGGCGGCCAAACAGAATTGATGTAGACTTGTGTTTGGGAGATCACTTTCATTAAAACTACCATCCAAGCACAGCAGTGGATTTTCTCTCTGCACGAGAAAACAAAAAAATATGGGGAGCCCAAAAGTCTTTCTTTTACCGGAAGGAAAGGAATGAGAATCAGACACTATAATAAAAGAAAAAGGAGGTTTTGAAAGTCTTAAGAAATCTTTGCTTAATTAGCTATTTCTAGCACCATTCGTTTACTCATTGTTGTGGAAAGAAAGAAGCATGAAGTTTTGATTTCATTAAACAACATGTTGCCGTTCGATTTGGTTAAAGTCAGAAAGAAGACGACTAAGCCTCATGCAAAGATGATAATGTTGGAGTGACCTGCAAAATAAGTCCAAATCAGAAGTTTTCATTTCGACGAGGATTCTCTGTCGCTCAAGTCAGATTCAAAAAACAACAAAAATAGTAACGAGTTCTCTGAGAGGAATTGATTGACTTATCTGATCTTCAGAGCTTTAGTTACTTATATAGAAGGCTGTCGAATAGTTGATCAAACAGCTGTGAGATCGTGCGATCCCGAGATCGTAGGACCGTTGAACATGCCATTACAGACGAAATAATTTAGACTTCAACACTGTCACAAGATTAAGGGAGTCATTTACGCTTGAATCTATCCACTTGGGGTGGACAGCTGTTGCCGCACATCATGAGGTGAGCCGAATGTGATAACAAAAATAGCCTACACGCTAAGGCATTGCCCCGTCGGGACAACGGGACGTGCTGGACAGACCACACAGCGGACATGGCGTAAGTAGCTTCGCTCTGCATACGGCTCCACGATTTAGTCCCAATGACAGTTTGAAGACCTAAGATGCCCCATGATTGTCACATTGATTCGAGATACTCACGGTAAACACCGTCACACTACATATGCAAAAAATTACATTCACCATCAAAGGCTTTCAATAGATGATTGGCATTGGAGTCCGCCATATCCTAGGACCGGTCATCCTATTCTATTTATTTACTTATTTTTAGAAGGATAAAATAAATACTTTTAAAACTTAAATACATAATTTTTCAGAACAAGAGTAATTTATTCTCGATAAGGAGGAATAATAGTAAATTATAAGTGTGTTTGGTTATACTTTTTGATTTTTGATTTTTAAAAAATATTTTTTTATTTTTTTTTATTTTTATTATTGAGTAAAAGTAAAAAAGTAAAAAAATATGTTTGGTAACTATGTTGCTATAAAGCAAAAAATAATGTTTGGAGATGGCAGGTGAAGAGCTCAACGAGGGAGAAGGAGGTCGAGAGGTGAAGAGCTAGACGAGGGAGAAGGATTCAGGCTCTTTACTTTTTGATTTGGCGTTTTAGATGTGTGGAAGCAAAAAAAAGTAGAAAAACAAGTTTTGAAAAGCAAAAAAAATATTGCCAAATATTATTTTTAAATTTTTATTTTTTAAAAATTAAAAAATAAAAAAAATATTTTTTTAATAACTAACCAAATGCATCCTAACTGATCCGCTCCAAAAATACATAATCGGCTTCCAAATGCAAAAACTCCAAGTCCTCCTACCTTTTTTCTCTTGCTAACAAAATCTTCCATCCATTCACGTGCAGCACTCAGGAATAAAATGAGATCATTCGCACCAAAAACCAATCAATCAAGTGCAGCGATTGCCCTTGATCGTGCCCTATCATGTATCTCAAAGCATGGTCATGCAGTTACACGCACATGGAAGGCCGATTTTCATGTGAAAGACATCACACATGCTAAAATCTTGCCCAGAATAAAGGGTGAAAGCAATCTCATTTCCACTGCAAATGATTCTAGGACAACACAAATAGAGGTCAACATGTATTTAAGTCATACATCGGTTATTTAGTTACACAACCACTTCTTAGGCATTAAATTAACATGATGTTGCTAGGTCCAATAACCATGTAAATATATATATATATATATATATATAATATATATATAATATATATATATATATATATATATATATATATATAATATATATATATATACTCTATGAAGGAGTATTGGAGTGTTGCTAACTCAGTTTCTCAAATGAGTTTTGTTGTATCACATAAAAAAAATATCTCTTCACATTAAATTATGTTATTAATGTATGGTATTATTATATTCTGATAATTAAAGCCTATTTATATACATAGTTGAGAATATGAAGTGATTCTAAAAATTTGAATGAATATTATTTTATTATTTAGATATAATTTTTTTCAATCTGATCAAATCTATAAGAAAAATTATTTTCATACATCCGATTTTACACAACGCGTGAGTCTTCGACTAGTATATATATTAAAACTGAGGCTTCTCAATAGAGAAGCTACCATTTGATACATAGGACTTTGAAAGAGTGGGAGAGAGCTATGTGTTTGTTCAACGTGCTTCGAATTCGAAGAGGGGTGCAGGAGGAAATAACAGGTTGCGAGGTCTCATATTAGATGAGAAAGAAGCCTTGTTGAATGCTGTCAGCGACGGCGGTGGCAGTCGAAAGGGCGAGGAGGAGGGCGACTCTGGCACAAGCAAGGGCAAAGGCAGCATCGATGAGAGAGGGATAGGATAGGTGGTGGTGGTCGTGGAGGCAGAGGAGGGATCGAGGAGAGAGGAGGTAGAGAAGGGGGAGGGAGGGAGCGACGATGAGAAGGCAGGAGGGGAAGGAGGAAGAGGACAGTGATGGTGAGGAAGTGGTCGGAGTGGGCGGCGACGATGCACTTCGACTCTAAGATTATACTGGCGAGCATGTCCGACCATGACAAGCCTCCTGTCGTCACATCTCCTCTACCACCATCCACATCGTGACGTCCGCACGATCGCCGTCGTAGCCCATAAAATATCCACTGACGTCATCTGGACCTCCTACAATAGTGTCTCTACTTCTGCCATCAGCTCCTCCAGTTCTTACATTCACTTACTTCTCTCTCCCATCTCCCTCCTCTTCTTCGGTCCTCAGCCATCGCCTTCTTGCTAGTCTCGACATCCCCATGTGCAGACCAACTTCATGAAATAGGGGAAGAGCGAGGAAGTGGATGAATCTTTTTTCTTGAGAAGTCGAAACTTTTATTAGATAGTCCAATGCACGGCACATGCATCAAAAAGCTTTGATTAATGATCTATGTACTTCTAAGATAGCATTATGAAAAGGATAAGACTACTAGGTTGTGTGGGCTCTTAGGCTAATCTAATCTAATATATTCTAATATATATGTAAATGGTTGCCTATCAACAAAATGATAAGATAGATTTAAAATGTATCCAACTGTTTTTAATCCAACAATGGCATTATATTTTTATTATAATATCTCAATTCCCATTAAGGCTTTGGTCCTTTTTTTTTTTTTTCGATTGATAAAAGCTTTGGTCAATAATCATCGAAAAGATATTTTAATGTTACCAAATTCATTACAAAAATAAACCTTTTTAGCATCTCTTTGAAAGTGCACATAAAATAAATAAATAAAATTCAAAAATTACTTCCTCTACTCCTTGCCACTTTTACATGATCCTCATGCGATGCTGGGAGTTCAAGTCCCTCTTAGGTATGTATTTTGCACCGTAGCTTGCATAATAATATTTGGATAGGTGACACATTAGTTTTTCTTTAAAAATGGCCAATTATTGTCTATTGCACTACCACGCCAAACATGATTTATATACCGAGATATGGTGGGAGACAGTGACACTGGTAGAGACACTTCGATCATTCTCACAGGCATCTGGCAGTGAAGGAGATGGAGGAGGACCTATTAATTTTTAGAGTTCGATGAGATGATTCTTTGTCCAAAGCTCTCCTAAAAATCCAACAGAAACATTCCAAAATCTCTTTCCAAGAAACCGAGCCACCTCCACAAAACGGCAGATGAGGGTAGATTCCTGTGAGGCAACAACAGCACTACACGAGCAAGAGGAGTTTTCTGACGATAGCAAGAGAATGAGAGAGAAAAGAAAGTGGATGGGAGGACGAGCTTTAGAGAACGAGAAAAGATCCCTCTTCTTTAACAAATAAAAAAAAAAGAAAAAGAGTAAAAGCTATTTATAGTTTAAAAATAAAATAATTTAAAAAATATTAATATAAAGCGGTGGTTGCAGAATTTTGTGTGAGTTGTGGCGGTGTGAGTTGGTCTCTTCAGATTTTAAAGTCTCGAGGTTTTGATATCTTTTGAACCTCCCTGAGTTTTGCATCCCATGTATCAGATGGGGTTATAATCTAGCTTTGTAAATAGATTATGCAACAAACTTCCAATCTATAATTGCATCTACAAGGCATTAGAAGTGGTCCATGATCTACAGCACGTGGACAGCTTGTATAAAAGAAAAATAGAAAAATAAGATGGTTAATACATTATTATGTGTCTTTGGAATGTGATTTTCCCACTTCTTCACTACAATTCATTTAAAAAGATTAAGACTTGGAGTTATAGAGGGAACACATTGAAAGGTTTTGTGAATTACTAGCAAAACAAGAAGCAGCCAAACCCTTTACCTTCATGAAGGCGATGTTCTACACGCTGTGCCTATGAAAGCTCAATCTATTTTGGTGCCCGTGGCAACTCCAAGCCTCCTGAAGGGGTCTCATGACAGCAATCTTGCATTCTATTCACATCAGTTTGGTTAGAAGGTTACTTGGCGATTGCCATGAAGTGGATTCCAGATCTCCATAGAAACGCATTGGTGAACTCTGACTCTAGACATCTACATCCTTTGCTTACTGATATTAAGCAGTTTTTACCATTACTAAATGTGTTTTCATAGGAACCAATGCTTTCAGAGAGGCAAATCAGTCTGCTGATACTTTAGCAGGTCTTGGTATTTCTTCTGATTTCATCTCGGCTGCTGCATTGCCTCAAAGAAAGAGTTCTGGCCTAGACTGATAAGGGGGGAGTTCAAAATTTTTTTTTTTGGGCGGAAAACAGAGCAACCGCTAGATTCATAAAGAAAGTATAACAAAGAGTTCAAAGGTACAAAACTAAAACAAAACACCCACAAAGGCGAGCATACGTAGCAAATTGGCCCTCCACAAACATAATTACAAGATTAAACATCAAATATAGTCCTTGCTTCATATGGTTCCCCCACCCCCGGCATTGATGCTGTAGAAGAGAGAGTTCAACTGTTTCAAATAAAAATTGAAGCACGGGAAAAGCTTAGAGACCTTGAAGCTAAATAGCAGAGGAAAAATTAACCATCTCTTGGGGTGACTGAGACATAGTGTCACGCCCTCGATCCAAGATTGTGAATCGAGGGTCATGGCAACCGCCGCATACTCATAGAAAACTTTTTTCATAAGCATGCAAGGCATCTCATCATGATATCTTACACATAAAGTTAAATAATTTTTTAATTTTTAACAATCAAACCTTAGTTCAAATAACAAATCAAAACTCAGTGTCCAAAAGAAAAATAATTGTCTGACAAAATCAACACTTAAAATAAAAGTCTTGAATCAATTCTGAGAAAATTCTAAATCAAATGAGCTAACTCCATCTCTAATCGCTCTCCCAACCGAAATCCCGCATCATGCTAATTTTCTGGATCTGTAAAGAAAAATATAAAACTCATCATGAGCTAAATAGCCCAGTAAACAGTGTATACCTTTAACTGAATAAATCAGGCAATAATACTGTACATGTCGGTTTACTGATAATAATAAAATCAATATGTAAATTCATGAAATCATAATCATACTATCAATCATATATAAAATTTCAATTCATCATAATTTCAAATTATGCTTATCATCTTAAATTCATCAATTTCTTAAGTTCTTCTTACCAACCATGACTATGACCATATTTTTCCTGTGGCAGGGTCATAATACCGCGTATCTGCTTGCGGTAGGTTGCGAATCATCTGGCAGCCAAGTCCTTTGGAACCGCTGGTCTCGCTGGCGGTTTGTCGCTGGTATCGCTGGCAACATAAACCCTCAGGACAATCAATTGCCAACGTATATGCCCCCATTGGCGGGGTCCTTTACATAGTCAGATTGTCAAATTCATATCATCTTCCAATTCATATATTATTTTTAAAAATAATATAAATAAATGATATTCGAGTCAAGTCAATCATATCATTCTTTATGATCATACATCATCATAATAATTTTTCAACAATAACTTCAATCATAAATAATTTCAACAATTATTTTCAATCACAATTAATTTTAATAAATATTTTCAATCACAAGCATACCATGAATTTATTTAATTCAGAATTTATAATTTACCAGATAAATTCAATAAAAGTAAATACTACTTACCTCAAAAGAAAATCCAAACTAGGAATTCTAGAAATCTTGAAAATCCTTCTCCGGACCTGATACGTTAAATATCATATTTTTTGATCAAAATTTTATCGAATTAAAAAAAATTAAAATTTGTTAAAATTCAATATCCTCACATGGATTAACTAGACGACAGCATCCAAGATTTTTGGATTGATCCATGAAAACTCTTCTTATATTTCTTTTAATTATTATTATATTTTTTTCTTCTTTTTTTTTAATTCCATAAATCCTAAAAAATCTAAGAGAGAGAGAGTAGAGAGAGAAAATTTCTCTCTCCCTTTCTTTTTCTCTCTCTCTCTCTCTCTCTCTCTCTCTCTTTTTTCTTTTCTTTTCTTTTCTCTTTTTCTTCTTTTTCTTTTTTTTTCTTTTCTCTTTTTTCTTCTTTTTCTTTTCTTTTCTTTTCTCTCTGGCTCCTTCCTGGCCGAAACAGGGGACCGGCAGGTCCCCTCCCTTGATCGACCGTTCAAGCCACGGCCGACACGACGAACCTGACGGCAGAGGGGGTCAATCTCTCTCGAGTTTGGAGAGGCAAGGCCGGCGGTTGGTTATGATCGCCGGCGTCAGAAAACCAAAGAAAAAAAGAGACCAAACAGGGGTCCCTTCTCCGACAAAAATCGACGACACCTGCCGTCGACAGTCGTGCACAGAGGCACGGGAAGAAGGAGAAAGAAGAGAGGAAGAGGAGAAAAACTTACTTCGGCTCCAGTGACCCCGCCGGCGAGCAATCGCGACGAGCACGAAACAAGTATCCGCGGCTCCAATCGAAGAAATCAGGGATGAAGAGAGGAGAAAAGGACCGATGGAGGGCTTCTAAGGAAGGGGAGAGCCTTTTTATAGAGAGCCCTAGGACTCCTGATCGTCCTAGGACTCCCGATCATGATGGTTTCATCGGAGAAGAAGACTCCTACCGGGAGTCTTCTTCCCGGTTCCCCTGTTCTTCTTTTTTTTTTTTTTATGGGCTTGGGTCTTTTAAATTGGACTTGGGCTTGGGCTATAACATTCTTCACCTCTAAAAGAAATTTCATCCTCGAAATTTTTCATACCTGTGGTCTCGAAGAGCTGGGGATATTTTTGCTTCATTTCTTCCTCTAGTTCCCAAGTAGCTTCTCTTTTCGAATGTCGACTCCACTATACCTTGACATAAAGAATGTTACGACGTCTCAGCACTTGTTCTTTATGGTCCACGATCCGTACAGGATATTCTTCATATGATAACTCCTTTCTAGCTTGCAATGGTTCAAGTTCCACGATGTGACTTGGGTCTGGTAAATATTTTTTTAACATAGAAATATGAAAAATATTATGTACTTCTGCAAGTGAAGGTGGTAAGGCAAGTCTATAAGCCACCTCACCAATTTTTTCCAAAATCTCAAACGGACCCACATATCTAGGATTCAATTTGCCACGAATGCCAAATCTTGAGATTCCTTTTGAAGGAGATACTTTGAGAAATATATGGTCACCAATTTGAAATTCTAATTTCCGTCTCCTGTTATCTGTATAACTTTTCTGTCTGCTTTGTGCTGCCCGAAGTCATTCTTTAATTAATTGAATCTTTTCGATTGCTTGTTGAATAAGTTCGGGATCCAATATTCTCCGCTCACCAACATCATCCCAGTGAATCGGTGATCGACATCTTCTACCATATAATGCTTCATAAGGTGCCATTACCAATGCTGGCCTGATAACTGTTATTGTAAGCGAACTCAATCAAAGGTAGATGCTCATCTCATAAACTTTTCATATCCAAAATACAAGTTCTCAACATATCTTCTAAGATCTGAATAGTTCTCTCTGACTGACTATCAGTCTGTGGATAAAAAACTGTACTGAAGTTCAATTTTATTCCTAATACCTTGTGTAAGCTCTTCCTAAACTGTGATACAAATCTGGTGTCTCGATCCGATACGATGGTCACTGGAATTTTATGTAGCCTTACAATTTCTTTTATATATAATTTTGCTAGTCTTTTCAAAATAAATCCAACTCTAATTGGTAGAAAGTGTACAGACTTTGTCAATCGATCCACAATCACCCAGGCTGCATCATTTTTACTTGGAGTCTTAGGTAGTCCAGTTATAAAATCCATAATGATATGTTCCCACTTCCATACTGAAATATCAAGAGGTTGAAGTAGTCCCGCAGGTCTCTGATGTTCAGCTTTAACTTGTTGACACACCAAACATTGAGCCACAAATTGAGCGATCTCTTTCTTCATATTATTCTACCAGTACATTTTCTTTAAGTCCTATACATCTTAGTACCTCCCGGATGAACTGTATAATCGGTCTGATGTGCTTCCTGAAGTATTTCATGCTTGAATACTGAATCATTGGGTATGCAAATTCTATTTTCGAACCTCAATGAACCATCATCATGTATCTTGAATTCAGATTGAACACCAGCTTCCACTGAATTCCTTATTTTCATTAGTTGTGAATCATCATTTTGGGCAACTATAATTCTTTCAATGAGTGTTGGCTGAACTCTCATATTGGCTAATCTACTGTTGAGTCATATATTCGGATGTCTAATTTCAGTTTTCTTATATTCTCCAATAATTGGCTTTGATGTGTGATTAAAACCGCCAAATTTCCCACGGATTTTCTACTAAGGGCATCAGCAACGACATTAGCTTTTTCGAGATGATAATGGATTGTTAAATAATAATCTTTCAACAGTTCTAATCACCTTCTCTGTCTCATGTTAAATTCCTTCTGCGTAAAAATATACTTCAAACTCTTATGATCAATAAACACTTCACACTGCGCACCGTATAAGTGATATCTCCAAATTTTTAGGGCAAAAATCACTGCAGCTAATTCCAAATCATGTGTCGGATAATTCTGTTCATATGGTTTCAATTGTCTTGAGGCGTAGGCCACTACCTTACTATGTTGCATCAATACACAGTCGAGTCTCTTTTTAGATGCATCACTATATATTGTGAATCCTTCATCTCCTGTTGGTATAGTAAGGATAGGGGCTGAAACTAATCGTTGTTTTAACTCTTGAAAACTCTGTTCACAATCTTCGGTCCACTCGAGTTTAACCCCTTTTTGAGTAAGACGAGTCAAAGGTGCCGCTATGCGGGAAAATCCTTTTACAAATCGTCTGTAATATCCTGCTATTCCCAGAAAGCTTCGAATCTCGAAAATATTTGTAGATCGTTCCACTGTATCATAGCTTCCACTTTTGTTGGATCTACAAAAATTTCATCTTTAGACACGATGTGTCCTAAAAAGACTATTTTGTCCAACCAAAATTCACACTTCTTAAATTTGGCATAAAGTTTTTCTTTCCTCAATATTTGTAGTACACACCGTAAATGTTCTTCATGCTCCATTTTGCTTCTTGAATATATCAAGATATCGTCAATAAATACGACAACAAACTTATCAAGATAGGATTTGAATATTCTGTTCATTAAATCCATAAAGGCCGTTGGAGCATTGGTTAACCCAAATGGCATCACTAGAAATTCGTAATGTCCATAACGAGTTCTAAATGCAGTCTTTGGTATGTCCTCTGTTTTGATTTTTAACTGATGATATCCTGAATGAAGATCAATTTTTGAAAAGACTTGTGCACCTTGCAGCTGATCAAACAAATCATCGATTCGAGGTAGAGGATACTTATTTCTGATAGTGTTCTTATTCAACTCTCTATAGTCGATACAAAGCCTCATACTACCATCTTTCTTCTTCACAAATAAGACTGGAGCTCCCCAAGGAGATACACCAGGCCTTATAAAATTTTTATCCAACAAATCCTGTAATTGATCTTTTAACTCCTTCAACTCCATAGGGGCCATTCGATAAGGAGCTTTAAAAATCGGACCAGTATTGGATGCCAACTCAATGGTAAATTTAATTTCTCTGTCAGGTGGTAGTCCGGTTAAATCATCAATGAATATATCCAAAAATTCATTTACGATAGGAATATCCTGTAACTTTAATTCATCATGTTCTTTATTCTTTATTGATACTAGGTAACCTCTACATCCCTTTCTTAGCATCTGTCTAGCTTGCATAAATGAAATAATACGTGGAGGGGTGGTTCCTGTACTTCCATCAAAATTGAATGTTAATTCTTCCGATATTTGAAAGTTCACTCTCTTTCCATGATAATCCACAGAGGCATGATAAGTAGCAAGCCAATCTATTCCTAGAATGACATCGAAATCATGCATATCTAGGACCACCAAATCTGTTGATAATTCTCTTTCTCCTATTCTGATACTACATGACTTGCACACACTTTCGGTACTCAAAATACCACCTACGGGTGTCTCAACATATAATTTGATTTTCATAGGTTCACATACTATATCATGTTGTCTAATAAAAGTAGTGGATATAAAGGAGTGTGTAGCACCAGAATCAAACAAAACTGAAGCATGAATATCAGATACAGGAATGATACCTGTCACCACAGCATTAGAGGCCTGAGCATCCTGTTGTGTGAGTGCATAGATCCTTCCTTGAATTTTCGACCTTCCTTTGTTTGTGTGGGTCTATTTTTATTCCTCTGAGGGCAATCTGCAATTTTGTATCCTTTCTGTCCACAGCTAAAACAAGAACCAGTATTCCATGGGCAATTAGAAGACTCATGCTCTCTTCGGCCACATCTCGAACATCTAGCTGTCTCATTCTCACGATTCTTATCATTTGCTGGCTTCTTTGCTGGACTCTTATTGTTCTGATTTTGTCTTTGAGTTCCATCAAACATATTTCTCTTCTTCTGATTCCGTTCTCTCTCCACATATGCTTCATTAACTTCCTTCTCAATTATTAGAGCTTTATTCACAACTGAGGTATAAGTAGTTAACTCATAGGGTACAACTTATTTTCTAATTTCTGTCTTCAGTCCCATTTCAAATTTATGTACTCTGTCTTGCTCAATCTCAACTAATCTTAGAACAAACTTGGCTAACTCTGTGAATTTAGCTTCATATTCTGCAACGGATCTGTTCTCCTGTTTCAGATGAATGAACTCCTGCTCTTTCTGTATTCTGACACTTCGAGGGAAGTACTTGTCAAAAAATTCATCTCAAAATCTCTCTCAAGTGAGTGGTATCATATCGTGTTCATATTTTTGTTCAAGTATACGCCATCAGTTGTATGCCTCACCTTGTAACAGATATGCTGTGTAGTGGATCTTCTCTTCATCGTGGCATTCTTGCACGGTGAATGCCTTCTCTATTTCTATAATCCAGTTATCTGCTTCCAGTGGCTCGATGGTCCCTTTGAAGGCTAGAGGGACTAGCTTCTTAAACTCGACGATATTGTTTCTCTGCATCGGATGTTCTCCATGTTCAAATGTCGATGGAAGATGCTGACGTGGCTGTGCATGTTGTTGTTGAAGTAACTGTTGCTGTGTTTGAACTACTCCGATCAAAGTTTGTATTAGTTGAGTCATGTTCGGCTCCTCCTATACTGTCGGAGTATTTTCGGTAGGATCAAGGATTTCTTCCTGCTGAGATGTGCCGCTATTCAATTGGGGAGTGTTATCACCAAGTGGATTTGATGTCTCTCCTACCGCTCCTTGAGTATTCTTCGTTCATCGTGGAGGCATTTTGACCTATGACAAATTTGAGATAATAACTTATCCTTAATAAGGTTATAAACTTACTTGAGACAGGTTAGATCATAATCATCATAACTAACATCTCAAATTTCCTAATATCTACCCATCACTCGCTCATTCTATTCTATATGTCTTTATCTATTTACTTATGCTCTGATACCATATTAATTGTCACGCCCCCGATCCGAGATTATGAATTGAGGGTCATGACAACCGCCGCATACTCATAGAAAACTTTTTCCATAAGCATGCAAGGCATCTCATCATGATATCTTACACATAAAGTTAAATAATTTTTCAATTTTTAACAATCAAACCTTAGTTCAAATAACAAATCAAAACTCAGTGTCCAAAAGAAAAATAATTGTTTGACAAAGTCAACACTTAAAATAAAAATCTTGAATCAATTCTGAGAAAATCCTAAATCAAATGAGCTAACTCCATCTCTAATCGCTCTCCCAACCGAAATCTCGCATCATGCTAATTTTCTGGATCTGTAAAGAAAAATATAAAACTCATCATGAGCTAAATAGCCCAGTAAACAGTGTATACCTTTAACTGAATAAATCAGGCAATAATACTGTACATATCGATTTACTGATAATAACAAAATCAATATGTAAATCATGAAATCATAATCATACTATCAATCATATATAAAATTTTAATTCATCATAATTTCAAATTATACTTATCATCTTAAATTCATCAATTTCTTAAGTTCTTCTTACCAACCATGACTATGACCATATTTTTTCTGTGGCAGGGTCATAATACCACGTATCTGCTTGCGGTAGGCTGCGAATCATCTGGCAGCCAAGTCCTTTGGAACCGCTGGTCTCGCTGGCGGTTTGTCGCTGGTCTCTCTGGCGACATGTCGCTGGTCTCGCTGGCAACATAAACCCTCAGGACAATCAATTGCTAACATATATGCCCCTATTGGCGGGGTCCTTTACATAGTCAGATTGTCAAATTCATATCATCTTCCAATTCATATATTATTTTCAAAAATAATATAAATAAATGATATTCGAGTCAAGTCAATCATATCATTCTTTATGATCATATATCATCATAATAATTTTTCAACAATAACTTCAATCATAAATAATTTCAACAAATAACTTCAATCATAAATAATTTTAATAATTATTTTCAATCACAATTAATTTCAATAAATATTTTCAATCACAAGCATACCATGAATTTATTTAATTCAGAATTTATAATTTATCAGATAAATTCAATAAAAATAAACACTACTTACCTCAAAAGAAAATCCAAACTAGGAATTCTAGAAATCTTGAAAATCCTTCTCCGGACCTGATACGTCAAATATCATATTTTTTGATCAAAATTTCATCGAATTAAAAAAAAATTAAAATTTGTTAAAATCCAATGTCCTCACATGGATTAACTAGACGACGGCGTCCAGGATTTTCGGATTGATCCATGGAAACTCTTCTTATATTTTTTTTAATTATTATTATATATTTTTTCTTTTTTTAATTCCATAAATCTTGAAAAATCTAAGAGAGAGAGAGCAGAGAGAGAAAGTTTCTCTCTCCCTTTCTTTTCTCTCTCTTTTTTTTTCTTTTCTTTTCTCTTTTTCTTTTCTTTTCTCTTTTTTCTTTTTTTTTTTTCTTTTCTTTTCTTTTCTCTCGGGCTCCTTCCTGGCCGAAACAAGGGACCGGTAGGTCCCCTCCCTTGATCGGCCGTTCAGGTCACGGCCGACACGACGAACCCGACGGCAGAGGGGGGCAATCTCTCTCGAGTTCGGAGAGGCAAGGCCGGCGGTCGGTTGTGATCGCCGGTGCCAGAAAACCAAAGAAAAAAAGAGACCAAACAGGGGTCCCTTCTCCGACAAAAATCGGCGACACCCATCGCCGGCAGTCGTGCACAGAGGTACGGGAAGAAGGAGAAAGAAGAGAGGAAGAGGAGGAAAACTTACTTCGGCCTCCGGTGACACCGCCGGCGAGCAATTGCGGCGAGCACGAAACAAGTATCCGCGACTCCAAGCGGAGAAATCAGAGACGAAGAGAGGGGAAAAGGACCGATGGAGGGCTTCTAAGGAAGGAGAGAGCCTTTTTATAGAGAGCCCTAGGACTCCTGGTCATCCTAGGACTCCCGATCATGATGGTTTCATCGGAGAAAAAGACTCCTACCGGGAGTCTTCTTCCCTGTTCTTCTGTTCTTTTTTTTTTTTTTTTTTATGGGCTTGGGTCTTTTAAATTGGACTTGGGCTTGGGCTATAACATATAGAGAAGGAAATCTAAATCCTTGTATGTTACACAGCTCTTGGCAAACATCTGCGGATCATATCAGAAGCCTCCAATCATAGTCAGCAGCATTGAAAAGCGGGGACCTGATACAGTAACATATAGTGAAGGACCAATGAGAGTAACAAAGCCAACCAGTCTTCAAAAGCAACATCTTTGCTAAAATTTCTATCTTGGAGTACAGAACATTGTAGATGGCACCCTTGCCACCAGGTCCTTATTTGGGGGCAACCATGATGCAGCAAATTCGGTCTTGGGGCAGGTATCAACATAAATAAAAGGCACACTTCCTTCAATGCATGCCTCATACATATGGCAGGTTAAAGAAGGGAGATCAGTAAGCAAGCACGTGAGGGTGCCGCTGACTGGAATGAGCCCCATGTCATCATGGTTCAATGAATAAACAGCAACAAAGGCAGAGAACAACACTGTGAAATGGAGATGCAGACTCACAACCACATTCTTGGGTATAGATGAAACAGCAACCACCAGAATAAGACTTTTACTATATGCCTTGTCTTGGAAAGGCTAAATGGTAAGCATCTGCAGCAAGATATGAACCAGATCAGACAGTAAGCAATCATTGCTTGAAAGGAAGAAATCCTCTATTAATCCATGAGTTGCCAGCCAGTCAGCAGCTTAATTAGGTTCCAGAAAAATATGTGAGACAGTGATAGTTGATAACAAGGAGAGCCACATAATGATGTCTTGGAGCTAAGGAGAATGGCATAACTTAATGTTTGTCTTATGAATCACCCTGCAACCAAATAACATGAGGACAAAAAGAAGAAACGAGAGTATGGAGTTCAATTTTTTCATCACTAGTTTTTTCTGTTTTTGTTTCGGGCCTTTGGCCCCTTCCATATCAACAAAAAAGACCCTCTGCTTCACTAAAGACAGGCTAATGCAATACAACAGGCACCCAATGGCTTGCATCCTTGAAGCAACCAGATTCCACTTCAAGAATGCAGCATAATTTGCAGGCTTATATTTCCATTAGTAATTTTACTTCTCTATGATTGTATATTATCCTCAGCTCATTATTAGATCTGCTACAATTGACTTACATTATCCGTCACTTTTTACATTATCCATCACTTTTTTGTGTTCATAGCCCAAACAGCATGTGCATGCCGCGATGGAGCATGCCACTATTGTCCCTTCTGTCGTGGTGTGGCCAAGGAGGGTGCTATCAACATAGCTCAAATAGCAGGGGCACAGAGACTGGAAATCTGAAATTTTGTTCATAAATTGTCTTCCAAACAGTTGCTCAAAGTACACATAATTAGTTTTTGAATTTTTCCTTCTGTCATTAACAACAGATGTTTCAATTCAAGACAAGGATTCTGAGAAGATGTCTTGGAAGAACACGTAGAGATCACCTCTGAAAGCATCAAAAGCCAATAGTTTCGCCACCACATCCTGCAAACAGTTGGAGAGTAATCAACATTCATCACATAGATGGAGCATACGCTCATCATAACGGCCAGCTATTGGCTGCTAAAGTTATTAAAACCTCAACTTTTTTACAAACAAAAAACACGATTTACTTAGTTTCTTCTTTTATTCAAAAGATTCTCAATTGCTTCAAACCATTTAAAACTATGAGAAAAAGAACAGAAAGAAATGTCAGTTCTTCAATCATGTCCTAATGTTCACCTTGTATTGCTGGTCTTTAGCCAATAATTTCTGGCTGAGCAAGCGATCAATGGGCTTCTTAGATTTGAATGACTCCAAAACAAACGCTGCTCTTTCAACAACCTCATTTGGCACTCCTAAATTGAGAACACCATTATCCCATTCTACTCTCATGAGAGCTAAATTTAAAAACAAAATGATCTCACACTACATTTAAAGTCTGAGAGATGGAGCCACAGCAATCTTTAGCCCATGCATAACATGCGTGTCTCTAAGCTACAATTGAAGCATATTAGAAATTCTACCAGAATTTTTTTTTAAAAAAAAAGTATTTTAGAAACTGGCTTGTGCTAAACACATAAAGGAAGCATGAATTCCTGTAATGTTTTACTGTTTATGTGAATTGATAATTATAATGTACTTAAAAAAATTGTGTAAGTATGTATGTATGTATGCATGCATGCTTGTGTACATACACACAAATACATATAGATTATGGGACGTGCTAGCTCCTTAGTTTAGCGAACAGAAATTACAGGTTCCTGTATTTTCAAATTTATTGTTAATCTTCAAAATTTTTCTTGTGCTCATTGATTCTTGATAATTATTCCCCTCAGTTCATTTTTCATTTTTTGCAGAAGAAAACTGGAAAAAAGGATCTAAGAGTAACTGTGACCATCAGAAACTGAAACTTTACACCTTAACTTCTCCAGCCAAAGGTTATCCAGTAAATCAGCTCCAAAAAGTTACTCCAGGAAAAGGTAGAAGCAGTGGAAATATCTTTTGCAACAATACCAACCAAGACTCTCGCAAGTTTCTCTTGAAACATCAAACATACCAGCAAGCCGCGCACAATGTAAACCTGCAAGATATATTACTTTCTTTTACTTGGAAAGAAAAATAGAAAACCATTGCACCTTAAAAGTTAGTATAAATAATAGACCCACCATAGCTCAGAAGTGCATGACCAGGCACGAGCCTTAACAGCAGAAGTACAACTACATTAGCCACCCAATTGTACTAGAAAATTAACAGAGTAACTAGGGAAAAATGCAATATGTCAGAAGAACTGGCAACATGCCTATATAGAAAAACAATGTCTTCGTTGCTTGATAAATTGCTGTCAGGTCTCACACGCTCATGGTGTAAAACTTGATATTTTCAGACTGTAATAATTTTTATCGCATCACATCTCAGAAAGAAAATGGAGACCTGAACAAATATGTAACCTGATCATTTAGACCTGGGGTAAACAACTCTTGTTAAGTATCTCCATCAAGTGTGTACTTAACAGAACCTGCAAGAAGTCGAATACTTTGGTGCATTAGACTCAAAAATAACTTAATGACGAGTCCAGTCAATGAAGAGAAGTTTAGGGAAGAGGGCAATTTGACCAATTTTGAGCCTGAATCCAAACCAGGGCCCAATAATAAGGAGACATGCTCAAATTATTCAACTATAAATACAGAGACCCGACTAAATATTTGCTTGAATTATTCAACAATGCTTCTCTCGTAGATATTGCTTGTAAATCGGACAAAGAAAATTAGAAAGAGATACAAAGAGGTGCAACCATAAGCCCAAGAGCAGGACAATAACTAGACATTTGGGTGTCATGTCCACAATGATTTCATGCTGCAGAACAGCCAGACAAGCACAACTCCTCTTCAAGATAAAATCCACATCAATGAAATAGAAAGGTCCTATAACATGTCAATGCCTATTTGTTTTTGCAATTAGATGCATAGGTGCATCCAGATAGTTCTTAGAGACTGAGTAATTAATATCAATTATGTCTCAAGTAATATCTAACATTCCTTTTTTTTTCCCCCAATTGAATGTGTCTGTTATCATATCAGGTAGCCAGGAACCTTAAAGCATTCATGGAGACATGAAATAAATCATTATTCCCTGAAAAATGGCAAATAATAAGACAAACAATCCTCACAATAAGAAAAAAGGTAGCCAGGAATTTCATTCATATATGCACAGAACATGAGACATTGACTTTCTGACAGCATTTAATACATCAAGGAAAATGTCAATAAAAATATCCTCCATAACTGTAATCTTGAAGGTAAAGCTTGAATGATGATTTTTCCATTTGATGTTGTTTTAGTTTGCAATAAGCACGCACATCATAATTTAAACATCCATAAATAGTAAAGGAACTTCAAAAACAATGTCACTGCTCACTAGTGTGTTCGTTCATGAATAACAAGATTATTAGCTACATGCCAGCTGCTTGGTTGTAAGAACACAGATTAAAGGGCCTCAAATCAAGAAATTTATTTCAGCAACACGAAGATTTCAGATACACCTATAAGACATCCATTAGATATTCAACAAACTCTCACATGAGATCTTACATGATTAGTGGTATCAGACTGTTTCTCAATAGACTGAGAGTTTCAAACACTAAAAGCAATCTCTCTCTCTCTCTCTCTCTCTCATAAAACAGTTGGAATCCTGCATCCAACTCACAAGTCCCATGGCAAACCAAACTCTTTATTAAGGAACCAAAAAACCCAGCTTTCACCCTCTCTGATGCAAGTTGAGACTCAAGGGTGGCAAAACCTGAAGTAGATTGGCCAAAGGATAGGGGTGGCCAAACCTGGAATAGATTGGCCAAAGGATATAGAAGAAAGCTCAGGATGACACTCACTAGGAGGCGAACAATGCCACTCAAAATTGCTAATTGCAGCTGCTACTTAACGCAACCAAGCCAAGTGCTAGATTTGCATGAAGCACTCCAGAAGCAAGAATACATGCTGAGAATAATTTGCAGGAACCCCAAAAGATCCTCCCTTCATCTTAAATAATTTGGAAACTAGACTCAGAGAGCTTTCCAATAGTATATAACACTACACATAGAACTCCAATAACAGGTTTGGCCAGAAAAAGGAGAACATATTCCACTTTCATAGCAACCTCCAGTAGGCAAAACAGACTCTGATACCAGTTTGGTGCAGGTCAAGCTTGCAAAGGTGGCCAAACCTAAAATAGATTGGCCAAAGGATCTTTTGGAGTTCTTGTAAATTATTCTGTGTCAGGGAGTCTTCTTGCTTCTGAAGTGAACGGTTCCTCCACAGGTCAAGCACTTGATCCATCCACGATCAGAGAGATCAAGTTACATACATTGCCTCTCCGTAAGTAGCATCCCAAGGTTATTCTCTATCCTTTGGCCATTCTTTTTTAGGTTTGCCCACCCTTACAAGGTCAGCCTGCACTCTCTCTCTCTGAAAAAAATAAAATTTTGGCATCCCAACGCACAAATTGCATCTCAATCTATTCTCACTCTTTTCGATTTAATGACAACCATCCATATGTTCTCTTATGTGCTAACCTGTCTCCACAGCTACTTGCAAACTGAACACGAAGAGTTACTGTCGCTCACATGCACTGCTAGTGCTAGTAAAATTAAGATAAGATTCTGATGGGATCCAATGCTCCACTACTGGTATGATAGCATCCAAAATTAACAAGTGAGAAATGCTTATAATCTTTTGTTTCCAACAGTGATATCATCAAGTACATTTGTATGGATTAAAGAGAATATTGGCTTAAAATGCTATGTTGAGACAACCATACATGACATTTGCAAATAATAGCATATTTACAACAAAAAATTAACAAAGGTTTGGTTGTATCTCATCTAACCTTTGGAGGACAATCATAATTTGCAAAATGATTTATGGCTCCTCCAAGCAGACCAATGCCATCTACATATTTTTTAATTGATAAAGAAAGCCCATCATGCTTATGTTTGTTACTGTGCCTATAACATGGCTACCAACAATAATAAATTGTATACTACCTAATGGCCTCACCTTTTGTTAGCGTACCCTTACCAAATTCATCCAACAAACACAAGGACCGAGATGTTGCTTGCCTACAAAGATCATCATTGACCAATAAAAATTCAGAAGATGATATATAAAATTATAAATGACTTGGCATAAATAATATGATAAATACCTAAGCATCATCCCCACTTGATGAAGGTCAATCATAAAAGTTGATTGTCCGGTTGTCATGGGTTTGCTTCCCATAGCACAAAATATCCTATCAAATTAAAATATTGTCATCAATCAAAGCATAATGAATGATTGTGTTACCATTTATCATATCAAACCTATCAGTCATTCCAATGACGGCAGCATCCGCCGGTACAAAACTTCCAACATGAGAAAGAAAAACTATCAAAGCAACCTGAAACATAAGTTGTCCGTAAGGTTATACATTAAACATTTCAAAATCTGTTTTAGCAGCATATTTGCCTTAATATTGTACATTGCAGTTATGAATACAAAAAAGCTCGCATGCCATGTGCTGAAACATGTCATGCGATTAAGTCATTTGGTCATGTTCCAGACATGTAAAAATATAAAGATGATTTAGTCTTTGACAAGATAAAAGTTCATATAGATAAATAGCCTTTGGAAACACTAAACTAATAGATTAAAGTTTCGTCTTGCTAAATTTTTCAACATTGACAAATGACAGTATAAAGAAGGAAGATGGCTCGAACCACCACAAAATCTAGTGCTTATGAAGCTTACTTTGAATTTATAGCTTGTATGAAGGGAATCTCATATTCTGTAACATCTGCTCTTACAGACTTCAAAGTTTGTTCATTAAGCTTCAATGTTCAATTATAAATGATAAGACAGGCATGTTTCAGTTTCTTTCATGCTCTCATATTTTTCCCGAAAAATTATTGTCGTGAAATGTAAGTTTTATTATGCGTAGATATTGAATGATGCACAATATGGTCTTCCTGGATATTAATACCAAAGAATTGTTCTCATATTCACCAAGGCCACTGATTATCCAAATTCCAAAGGCACTTGTAACAACCCGGATGTGCTAAATGGGTATGGACATCTAGGTCTTTCCATGTTCAAGATGGGGACACGCTAATCCAATGCAATAAAAAGATAATGTGCACGACCTTGATTACCAGATCCTTCAACCAATTTTACTTCATTCATCACTTTTATTCTTCATTCTTTTTTCTTCTTATTCTCTTAGGTAGCATTGGTTGTAGAATAAATTTTGTGGGAATAAGGGAAAGTTATCTAGGTATGGTAGAATGGATGAACTTATTCCACAGGATATTCGGATAAGGGTTTGTTGACATTTGGTTGGAGGAATGAATGCAAGAGATAAGGGTAGGGAAAATTGTGTACTTAATATGCATTGGATTTCGCAATGATTTGGATTTCATCACAAGTACAAAATTGTTCTATCACTATTTTATGTATTTAGAGAGTGGATAATGACAAGAGAGTAATCAGGAGCAATATGGTAATTAGGCAGAATAAACTTCTGCCCAATTCCGTGGAGTAAGCTTATTCAAGACTGGGCAGAACAGTTTTGTAATGTAAATGGGAGGGATATCCTCTAGGATGCTGGAAGTGGGGAACAAGCCTATTCACAGTGCCCCAACATTGTTTGGCAGAATAAGCAGGGAAGTGGGGAGATATCCCTCACCCCTATCCTACAACAAAACAAGGCACTAGGTGTCAATCTCTTTCAGGAAGGACATTAGTGTCGATTCTGTATGTTGTAGGATTGTGGTTTTCTTTGTCAAGGTGACTTCAGCCTTCATGTCCTTTGATAATCCTATCATGACACAGGAACAAAATCGAATTGTTACATATTATTAAAGCAATCTACACTCTAAAGATCAACCACATTAGAAGTCTCCTTTCTTTAGCGCTTTCATGGGAGTGGTCCAAGTCAAGCATCAATGTCCTCGTAGAAAGATTTCTTGCAGGCCGTAATATCAGGATACCGCTGATTTATGCTGCTTCAATCTGTTGGCTGTTGCCCCACCCCTCTTCTACTTGGAGGAATACTGTTGCATCTCCAATGGTGACCTCCACTTACTATTTCACCATGCTGCCACTCAATATCATGTTCTCACTTTTTCTTGCTGTTCGGGTCTATTGCTGGCCACCTAACCCTAAAACCTTTAAAACTACTCATTATCAAACCTATAAAATGGTTGCATCGATTATCATTGTGCATCTATGAGCTATCCATGATTTTCATGGGTTAATTAATTATCAAAAACCCTCAAATTGCTAGTTGCCTTAAAAATTACTTCCAAACATATTTATACAATTCTAAATTTTTCATTCCATTAATATTTTTGTATTAAACTTACAAAAAATGTACAAATTACATAACTATTAGAAAATTATGAAACACAATCCATAAAAACATCTGAAATATCTTTACATACCACCAAAATTTCATAAAATTTTAAATTAATAATATTTTTAATTAATTTTAGCAAAAAATTTTAATTAAAATAAAATCTGAAAAATTAAATTTTAATTGTGGCTAATTAATCTACAGATTACTTTAAAATTATGGTTTTATTTGAGAATCAATTGCCATCAGAAAGACAATAGATAGCATGCTAGATGCCACGTAGGGGTGCATCATACAAATTTTTGGAATCTAGCATCTTTATTTTTAAAATTTTCTATCCAAAAGTATAATTTCATTTTTCTCCATATTTTTTAATTTTTACCTATTTATGGTATGTAAAAAAAGGAAAATGGAAGAGGGAACCTACAAAATGCCTTGGTGATAGAGGATCTACCCTCTCTACTCACCCTTCCACTCTCTCCCTCTTCTTCTGCTCTCTTTTTCCTCTCTTTCTCCTCCATTACATTGCATATCAAGGGGCAGGGGTTGGTAGGGCTTGAACCAGGTGCTTATTAGCTAAACCATCCAAACTTGCTCAATTTCGATTGGGTTCAGCCTAGTAAGGATCGCTACGTACTAGTTCGAGCCCCATTTCATACCGAGATAATGAAACATTTCTGGTTCATGGTTACTACGGTATGATATCAACCAAAAGTTAAAAACAGTATTGCATACCATGATCGATGTATTATATCATAGTGTAGCATCTAATGTTTTCTTCTGAGTATCTTTTGAAGATTTTTTTTTATTTTTTTTGTTAAATTATGCAATAATACTGATCTAAAATTGGTAAGTTCACAACTGCTGCAACATTTTGTCCCGGCCTATTGTTGTCTACCTTCACTTAGAAGCAGTGCCAGCAACAACACATATCCTAATAAGGCCATCA
Source organism: Elaeis guineensis (assembly GCF_000442705.2). NCBI lineage: Eukaryota > Viridiplantae > Streptophyta > Magnoliopsida > Arecales > Arecaceae > Elaeis > Elaeis guineensis. Next base: position 120,505,550 of record NC_025995.2, read on the forward strand.
TTTTTCACACTGAAATCTACAGCTTCCTCTGCTGCAACAACTGGCTGACCAGCTTATGCATGATCCCTTAGGTTAACACTACCATTGCAATCACTGCTCAGTACATAGTTCTATGTGTATCTAGGTCATGTTGAAGCTTGACTCAGAAGCTGCCGCAGTAGTAGATGTCACTCTAGCTCTCCTATTCCCACCTCTCAAATGAGAACTTACACAGATCATGGTGACACCATTATGTTTATCTTTTCCTTCTCTTTTTCGTTTAAATCTTGGTTTGAACATTGAATGTTTTCCAGTTAACTAGCTTATTTATCATGACTTGGTGTATCTATCAACTCTTTATATATGACGGATTATCAAACTTATATACATTTTTAATTTGAGCAGTAGTTTGCATATAATAATTTTTTTTTGCTCTACTTGAACTTCTATATGCATAACCCTCTTTTTTATAGTGCAACAACATCTGTTGACAAGAACTGATGGAATATCAAGGGGCCATGGCCAAAACAAATTTATGGAATAGGATTTGTTTATTGTCATCATAGCAAAATGAAGTATGGAGCCCTCAAAAAAAAAAAGAGTAATTGGAGTTCAAGATTGCTATAATATTCACGAGATAGCATGCATGCATAAGAAACAAGATACACAAAGATATATATATATATATATTTTGTTAGCAAAGATTAATTAAAGGTTGCTAGGTAGTCAAGAAATTTAATGTCATGAGCTCATGACAACATATGCAAGCAGCAATAAGTGTGCAGGTCAATATTCAGATTGAGAAAGAAGGTCACTCTTACATGTTAAATGCAATTTCTTTTAACATTTCTTACAGTTGAAATGGTACACCATAGACGAACATGGTTGCTTATTAAAATCTAGTTTAAATTGGAATATGAGCAAGTTCTAAATAGAAGAAATACAGCACAAGTCATGTGAAATCATCACCAAGTATTGAATCAAAATGTGTGCATGTATGTCCATGTGTATAACATGTAAATAGAACCATAGCACATACAATAGAAGCATAGCACATATTAAATCTGTTATGACATCCAAATATAAAGATAAACTACACTTGAATAACAAGAGGAGTTTAATCTGTCATAAATGTTACGATGACTGACAGTTTCACCTGCTTAATGTAAATGCTTTTCCCTGAGTAGTTAGGACCAGTTATGATATTTATTCTCCCTGCAGAAGACAGAACAGCTATCATATAGGTACTCAGTGTGATTTCGCAAGTGTAGAAACTATAAAGTCATGTCACTGGTTACCGGTATTAAGAATTTTTGTATCATTTGGAACAAAAGTGTCAATAGTCATTTCCTGCAAAACATGTCTGGTATGCTGACAGAGTTAGCGACCAATCACACTGGTAACTCAATTACCATAGGCCTAACATTACAAACTGGAACTTCATTACCAAAGTTCAAAAAGCCAAGGAGGAAAGTAAAAACCTATATCAATGATAAGTCCATTCCTACGGAAAAGGGAACATTAACCTGCCATTTTGTATTTCTAACAATGTGTCCTCAGTCAAGATGGGCTGCACATAATTGTTCTGTCGAGCAACCAGTGCTAGTGACAAAAAGCTAATAGGAGTATTACATGAGAAAAGCACACACATGATTAAGTATACCAAAGAGAACAAAAAGGAAAGTAACAGATTCATAAGTCAATAAGAGGAATGAACTGAAATATTTCAAAAGATTTATCTATCATCAAAATTACCAATCCAGTTCTGCTGCAAAATTCACTGCTTTGATTAACTGAGGTACAAAATGAATTATACGAGACACCAAGTCTCTAATAATTGCTCTCTCCATGTCTGCACCAGGATTCAAGGGACGTAAATCTTAGATTCCATTAAATGTTACAATCCATATCGTGATGTAGTAAATATAAATAGGATGTGCTGTTATATGACAAACCAAACCCCTAATATTTACTTTATCCACCTGCAATTTAGTTTGACCTAAGTCATCGGAAACACTATTTTTCCTGCTATACTGCAGTTCACATGAGTTAGAAGAGTAAATATGGTCAGTCATAAAATCAATTAGAGATTATTAGGCATGAGCTTAAGTAGCTCAACATCTTGATGGAAAAAATGAATAATTAGATAGAAGCAGCAAGAGGAACTCTTGATGAATATTTGAGTGAAGCATATGAGACACAGAGTTGATTGACATCAAGTCCCTGACAATTGCTCTTTCTATTATTCACCAGCTATCTAGGGTGCACTAGATTCATATGGTTAAATGTTATGATCCATGTTATATCACAATTATTATGATAAAGAAGCAGTTAGAAATAGCATCATCAAAACATTCTTCAGATTTGAATACACATGTTAACATATGTTTACAAAGAAAATAATAGCCAGAGTAGCAAGAGCAAGATGTAGGTGAAGAATAGATTTCAAGAAATCAAATAATCTTTTATGACCTACTATGACCAGTTAATACCAGCAATATTCTATCATAACATTAGGCAACACCGCATTATGTTGCCCAATCAATATACAGAGATGAAGATGTTTTGGATGAATTAGTCATAAACTATTAAAGTTTTTCAATAATTTCAGGGTTCACAATAATATATATATATATATATATATATATATATATATATATATATTCCTCTTCATAAACAACATGTGATTTCAGATGGTAGCTGAAAAACTTGAAGTTAAAGCATTCTCTGATAATCTTACAAAGTCATGTGCAATTAATTTGTTCTAAAAGCATATTTTTGCAATAGACAAATGGAAGAGAAGAAGAAAAGAATGAAAGAAAGCATACCAAGAATTTTATGATAAATATCTCCAAGAAGGTTGTCCAACTCTCTTGTCTTTGAAGTATGATAAAAGTATTTTTTCTCATTCCCATCTTCTGAAAACTGATTGACTTTCACGTTACAATTAAGTATGGGTGGTTAAGTCAAGCATCGGATAACTACATACCGCAAATTCAAAATCTTGATGTTCCTCCAATATGTCTTCATCAAGTTTCTCATCGAAAATGCACATCAAATAACCTAAAAGCATGGAAAATAGGTAAATGGGAGGACAGAAACTGATACATAATTTTAGAAGAAATATTCATTTAACATAACCAAGCTTAGGGCTCGTGTTTGGTGCTAACGCTCCTCCTTTCATAAGTTCTTCTCACAATTGGACAAGTCAGAAGTAATGCTTTCTAGCTTCTCCTAAAACCACTTTTTAAACTTTTACTCCCATAGAAGAACTTTCTAGGTATTGTTACCAAACACATGTACTCTCCAGGAAGGCAAGAAGTGCTCTTTTGCTTTAAAAATTACAAAAGTGTTTATTTTTTATCAACAGCAAACATGCCCTTATCATTACTTGCTAATCTATAAGAGCTAAAGAATGCTTGGTAAGAAGCCACTTGTGCTCATGTGTTGTTACATTATAAAGTTCCATTATTTGATGAGTCTAATCAATGAAGACTCAAGCTAAATTTTCATCTAAAGTCAACTTTGTATATGATCACAAGAAAATATTGAAGGCAAGGTCCAATGCTATTAAGATTGAGATGAAATACTCTCCAAATTGAAAGGGAAATCTTATAAAAATATAGACCAACCTATTTGATGTATATAAACAATACATGGAACCTTTTTACTCCCATGCAAGAATGGAAGGGAAGCATTTTCGAAAGACGAAACCTGAAGAGACACATAATTAGAATACAGTACAGTATAACTAAACTTCAGAAGATTCCTGGTTTGAAACTGAAGAAAATAATGGAACAATTTGCTACCTGCGCTAGAAAATCTGGCAACCCCTCATATATCATTCTCAGCTCGTCCAGCTGGATTTACAGAGAGATCTTATATTAGATCTTATAAATTGATATGCAATACAAAGTGATCTGATAAACAGACAGTTCCTTACAAGGCAGCTCTTCATGCTCAAAAGTTCATAGTTCAATAGCATTTTGATAGTCAGAAAGACATATGTTGATGCAGAACTTATAAGTTATAATTACAAACTCTCAAGTCTCAACACCTGGGGCAACTTTTAGGATTTTAGAGAAAAAGAAAAACAAAACAGAAGAACGCATTTTTATGTAATTTATGGCTTTTTATGGAACTTTGTCTATAAATTTCCGTCCTCTTCTTTTCACTGCTGATCCTTTACTTCCTTACTTCATATTGCTTTACTATTTACCCTATTGTCTCTGTTGGATTTAGCTTGAAAGCAGGCTCTCTTTATGTTCATTTGAATTTTTGCTTTCATTTTCTGGTTTTCTTTTTGTAACTCTTTTACTGCATATGGTAGAAAAAGGAGGAAAACTAAATACATCATCACTCATCTTTATTATGATTAGAGTAAGTTTGTACCATCGCAAGGTTTCCAAAGCCTCAAGCTATCCATCCATGTGATTCTGTTCTGCCTCTTATAGATGACACAATATTGAATGTGACAGCATATGCCTCTCATGTCATTCCTGGGTCTTCAAACTATAACACTGGTTCCACCACATCCATTTGGATCTTGTTCAAAAGCGAATTTATCCCCTTGCTATTCTATTAGCAAAATCAGCACCAAGCATGCATGATGCATGCCTGAACTCTGGGGTTGACTTTCCAAGAAGCCTTATTGTTTATTCTTTGATATGAGCACAACCACCTCTCTCTCTCTCTCTCTCTCTACTTGTGTGCCTGTTTGGCTAGGTTTCAGACAAAAAATCTTCAAGGCCCATAGAATCCGAATCCAAGAGAGGATATCAAAGGGACACAGTATGGTGCTAAGAAGTTCAGTGGAGCAAGGAACTGAAAGTTCAACCAAAAGAGGCAAATCATCTAAACAGCATATCATAAAGGATACATGAAAAATGGCACATGGTATGAAGCACACACGAGAAGGCAAAAGGCAAGTGCATGTCTTGTCTCCTGCTTAGGAAGTGAGGGCAAATTACAAACAGAGAATCCATGTATAAAGAATAAAGACTGTCCTTCGCCTTTGTTGTTAGGCTCCAAACATAGACCACATGCTGTTAGCGGCTATGATGCATTCTCATTATAGGAACAAAACTTATGTAGTTAAACTTTGTCCCCTAATGGATTGGATACAAAGTAGGAAGCACAACGAACTTATACAATCCAAGACCCTTGTTAAACAATAGAGCTATCAGTGGAAGTACCAATATAGAAAGATGGGTGAGTACATGAGCTGAGGCATCTTCTTGAGGTAATAAGATACCTGACGAGCTAGTAGAATTCATGGTGCCTTATTTAGTTAACTCAAGACTAAATAAATTAGATAAATTAAAGCCAAATCTAGAGGTAGGTTGGAGTTGCTGAGAGCAAATCCGTGAGAGCAAACCCGGAAATTTTTTGGGCTGGTTTTGCTAAAGGTCAAACATGGTCAAATCTAATCAGATGACCCTGCAAGACTGAGGAATAATAGGGAAGGCTTAGGATGTTTAAAGGTTTGGATGTTTCTGTTTTGAGCTGCTGGACTCTCTAATGGGTTGGATAGGCTCTTAAGTGTTCATTTACTCCAGGAAAAATCCCTCTTTCCGGAAAAGCCTTACCGGACCATGAATGAAAACTGACACTCCAGTGTGTCCACACTCCCAACCAATGGACTTTCAAATAGAGCCCACATATAATCAAAAACAGTTTAAGCTACATCCACTGGAAATCACAGCACCATGTATAGCTCATACAACAAAATTTTCAAGGTTAAACATAATTATAATACACAAAGGTTTCAGGCAATGCCCATTAAAAATCGCAGCATCAAACCATGTACAACGCATTCTCAAATTATGTTTGCATTTGTCAAATCATTAGCCGAAGCAAGAACAAAATGACCAAAATATTCTTGCAGCAAACTACACTAACTATATAATTTATTATTTATAGAAATGCCTTCAGATGTGTAACATATAGACTAACTAGCAATCGGAAGACTGAGCAAGTTTACGCTGCTGGATATCTAACACAATGCATAGACCAACTTAGGTGGGTCCTTCAAATCTGAACAAAACAAAAGGTGAAATATGCTCTTCAAAAGAGTAAGGCGGTAGTGATTTGTATCACCCAAAGATATTAGAAGTAGAGCTATAACCACCAAAGATCAACAAAGAATTTTCTTTCAATTTTAATCTGAAAAAGGAAGCCACATACTTCAGAAAATTAGTTGGCCATACCACATAGGGCTTACAGTATGACATATATATAAAATTCAGGAATATACAGTATAATTTGAAAGGTAAGCTCATTCAAGAAAGTTATGGGATTATTGTCAACAATGGCATGACTTGGAACCCTAACCTCATCACAGATCCCTTCTTTCACTAGCGTCTCATATGCTTTCTCCTTACTTCGCTGAACATCAATCACACCGATCACCTGTGTAATTTTTTTTTTAATTTCAAAAATTGGAAGTCCTTGCACCTTAACAGGTAATCATTTGATTGAATATCCAAATCATTCAACATATTGAATAATATTATCATTTAGACAAGCAGCATTCACATATTATGTAGAATAACATATCTAAAGCAAAGAAGGTGTAATCACCAAAAATATTATTGCAAACAAACAAAGGCAACATGGCATTAGACTACTAATTATGGAAAGAGAAAACTCAATCTTCTTACTTAGTTGACCTGACCAAGAAACAAGGTATGAAATTTTTGGGCACAAAAAAACAAGGGGAAAAAGGGAAAAAGCAAAAATGGTAAGACCAAAGGAAACCACAAAGCTTTGAATATTTTTGACATGCAATGGTGGGAATGCAAGTCTAAAGTTCAGAAAGATCTTTCTCAAACTTCTTTGAAGAGAATTTTAATTTTGAAGATGTGTATTTACTCCGAACCAAATTAACCAGCAAAGACTACAAAAAGCCGTCTGCCTAAGTCCACTCAAATACGTACTCCTTTCAGGGAGTAATCTGAATCTTAATCAAGGACCTAAGAATTTCATTCCCTGTATCCAAGGTGTTGGCTCCTTATTGCCCAGGAGGCAAAAGACAACTCCATACAATCTATCATTGTAAATTGTTATTTTAAAACATGATAAATCAGCATTGCCCCTATTTCCTAAGTAAGCAGGTTGAATCTAGCAGGGATAGTTTTAAAAAGGGAACACGTATTAAACATCAGGACGTTTGAATAAATGAGAAGAACAATAGGAATCATCAGAAATGAGTTCAAAATCATCTTTTAGACAAACAGCGCATACACACGTACACAGAGAGATAGAGAGAGATATGATGGAAGTGAGGGCAATTCAATTGATATATGGCAGCATGCTGTCAGACAATCTGAATGAAAAAGTGACAGGATAATCTAACAAAATTATAATAAAGAGCCTACTGGCTGCACTAAGTGAACAGGTTCTTAAGAATAAATCTGCAACAAGGAACATTTGCTGACCAGATCAAAGACATAAACCAGCTCCATTGCAATGCATGAATTTGCCTGGAAGATATTCCATTTAATTGTTAATTATAAATGTTCAGAAAAATAATGGTTCTTTCAGAACATATTGATTGGTTGCATTCATTTACCTTGTCAACTAACCCTAGATTCAAATATTCAAGTCTCTCCTGAAGATACTCAGATATTCCCACTTGAAAGATTTTGTTTATGTGCAAAAGGGAACAAATGCACTGCAAGAATGAACAGCATAATGGTGAGACAACTATTATGAACGAGAAAAGGATATATTTAACTCATCTTTAACCAGACTTTGGCAAAATTTTGAGGTTGAGGCTGCACAGCCAGCTCAGATTTTTTACAACAATAGAGAACTATGAGATGATTCATTGCTTAGTATTCGTACTTGACAAACAGGCAAAGTGCCAAACGATTATTAGAAGAATGTCCATAATAAATGGAAAAATGACATACTATGAGACCTACTTTACAAACTTCTAAATCTATTTTACTAAGGGCCACATCTAGACAGATTCTATTCTATGAAAGCATTTAATCATCTTGAATTTCAAATGCATGCTCATTAATTGCATATTCACTAGAATAAGGAAGGTCACGATATAAGGAAAAACTCTGAACCATTACAGTTTATTACAAGCTGAATGAGAAATGAATGTGTAATATGTGGAG
>NC_025995.2:120513760-120552495 GCF_000442705.2 Elaeis guineensis
CCGAACCCTAGGTAGAAACCCTAGGGTACACACCAAAAACCCTACGCCCAATTTTCTCTCTTTTCTTTCTTTTTCTCTCGAAAGGTTTTGGACCTTCACCTTGCGCAGAAGCCTTCCTCATGCCCCAAAGTTTCTCTCCTAATTTTTCTACGCACGTCCCACCTTTCTCCTCTTTTTAAAACAACGTCGAACGTGTCTTATCCGCGTGAGAGGATAAAGACAAGAGGTTACACATTTGAATTCAAATCAAATTTGAATTCAAACGAAAACCAACTTATCCCTATCCTTTTGGGCGTGAGAAGAGAAGGGGCGTGGCTCTTTGTGCGTGGAAAAAGTTTCACGAGAAACCTTTTCTCGTGTAAGTAATGTGGCGCTCAAAATGGATAAGGATGAAAGGGCAAGTGATAAGTTATCCATTCAAATTCAAACATGCTTTGAATTTGAATGGCTAACTAATTATTTTATCCATCCATATGGCGCACAAATGAGGACGTGGGGAAGGGTTTTGCGTGAGAAAAATTTCATGAGAAGTTTCTTCTCGTGAATTCAAATGGGTGCAAGGAAGTTGGGTGACGCAGGGAATTTAAAACAAGGTGGTTTGATTCAAATTGAGCCAACCTAGTTTAAAATAGTTGAGCACAATTAGACCAAATTAAACCCAACATAATTAGGCTTAATTAGGCTTAATAAAATCCTAATCAAATCAGGAATTAACTAAACCTAACCCCTGATCAAATCAGGGACTAAACCACCTTAGCGATTAGGTCAACATTTAACCTAATCGGGTCAATCCAAACTGAATCCAATTCAATTGGACTTGATCCAAAAATAATTACTCAATCAAATTGAGTTAATTAGTGATTAAATCACTAATTAAACCTCTCATAAATGTTGAGTCCAAATCCGATGGGCAATCAGGCATCAGAGACCATCGATATGAAACCCTGATCAAAGAGTTCAAATTTCAAATTCAAAATTCGAAATTCAAAATTTTGACCTCGATACCCAAAATGTGTGGAACTCATGATTAGAGAATCCTAATTCTCAATCATAGAGTTCCAGATAGATAAGACTCATAATCAGCCATCAGATCAGAAAGGAACCTCTAATGTGTGTGACCCCGCAGGTTCGAACCTAAGCCGGTAGCACAGGAACCAATTTCTGTACTAATCGAAGTGACCATCTAGCAATGGTACCCGACGACCGGATAGGTCGAATAATCGCAATCGCAACATTCAGAACCTACGTGAATATGGTTACCGTATAATTCATCCCTTTTGACCCCTGTGTTTAGGATGACTCAGGGTTAAACTGTCAACCCTGATGATATCATCCGAATCGTGCTCAACTCAATTAGTCCTGTGACTCCTCACTAGGACTACCCTGGCCAAGGTTTTGCTAAATTGAAACACGACTGTACACAGCTCCTAAACTGGAGTGGTCAATCCCATCTTGACACACGCACCGACAAGTCAAGTACTTGATTACACCCAGCAACCTTCCATCACTGAATTAGAAATTCAGGTAGTCCAGTGCCTAAGTGCAGTGAGTTGCTTGCAAGTCACCGTGGCGGTCTCAGGTCGGAGGGACATTTATACCCATATCCCATCGGAGCAAATCTTGACAGCAGAAATAGCTCTGGAGTTGGTCACGTTCAGTGCAGATGTACCATTACATCTCACCTGTATGCCATACCAGTGTCTCCACACTCTTTGGTTATGAGGACAACCAACCCATATGGCACACAACGACCTATGCTCGATAAATGTTGTCGTCCTTGGTAACAACGTATCATTTGGTCGCGAACATGTTTAAGGACTAAGCGACAAATCCTCCTTTGTTGAGTCTAAATAGTCCTAAGGACTTCACCACAACACAGGAGTTCATTAGAAGATGAAACATTTGTGATGAAAAAATACCAAAATAACTTTTATTTATTTATAATTCATGTACTAATACAAAAGGAGCACAACCGTCAACAGGCTGACGATTGGCTTTGGGACACTATTCCCAACAAGTGTAGCATCTAATATTTTCTTCTGAGTATCTTTTGAAGATTTTTTTTATTATTTTTGTTAAATTATGCAATAATACTGATCTAAAATTGGTAAGTTCACAACTGCTGCAACATTTTGTCCCGGCCTATTGTTGTCTACCTTCACTTAGAAGCAGTGCCAGCAACAACACATATCCTAATAAGGCCATCATTTGTCACACTGAAATCTACAGCTTCCTCTGCTGCAACAACTGGCTGACCAGCTTATGCATGATCCCTTAGGATAACACTACCATTGCAACCACTGCTCAGTACATAGTTCTATGTGTATCTAGGTCATGTTGAAGCTTGACTCGGAAGCTGCCGCAGTAGTAGATGTCACTCTAGCTCTCCTATTCCCACCTCTCAAATGAGAACTTACACAGATCATGGTGACACCATTATGTTTATCTTTTCCTTCTCTTTTTCCTTTAAATCTTGGTTTGAACATTGAATGTTTTCCAGTTAACTAGCTTATTTATCATGACTTGGTGTATCTATCAACTCTTTATATATGACGGATTATCAAACTTATATACATTTTTAATTTGAGCAGTAGTTTGCATATAATAACTTTTTTTTGCTCTACTTGAACTTCTATACGCATAACCCTCTTTTTTATAGTGCAACAACATCTGTTGACAAGAACTGATGGACTATCATGGGCCCATGGCCAAAACAAATTTATGGAATAGGATTTGTTTATTGTCATCATAGCAAAATGAAGTATGGAGCCCTAAAAAAAAAAGGAGTAATTAGAGTTCAAGATTGCTATAATATTCACGAGATAGCATGCATGCATAAGAAACAAGATACACAAAGATATATATATATATTTTGTTAGCAAAGATTAATTAAAGGTTGCTAGGTAGTCAAGAAATTTAATGTCATGAGCTCATGACAACATATGCAAGCAGCAATAAGTGTGCAGGTCAATATTCAGATTCAGAAAGAAGGTCACTCTTACATGTTAAATGCAATTTCTTTTAACATTTCTTACAGTTGAAATGGTACACCATAGACGAACATGGTTGCTTATTAAAATCTAGTTTAAATTGGAATATGAGCAAGTTCTAAATAGAAGAAATACAGCACAAGTCATGTGAAATCATCACCAAGTATTGAATCAAAATGTGTGCACGTATGTCCATGTGTATAACATGTAAATAGAACCATAGCACATACAATAGAAGCATAGCACATATTAAATCTGTTATGACATCCAAATATAAAGATAAACTACACTTGAATAACAAGAGGAGTTTAATCTGTCATAAATGTTACGATGACTGACAGTTTCACCTGCTTAATGTAAATGCTTTTCCCTGAGTAGTTAGGACCAGTTATGATATTTATTCTCCCTGCAGAAGACAGAACAGCTATCATATAGGTACTCAGTGTGATTTCGCAAGTGTAGAAACTATAAAGTCATGTCACTGGTTACCGGTATTAAGAATTTTTGTATCATTTGGAACAAAAGTGTCAATAGTCATTTCCTGCAAAACATGTCTGGTATGCTGACAGAGTTAGCGACCAATCACACTGGTAACTCAATTACCATAGACCTAACATTACAAACTGGAACTTCATTACCAAAGTTCAAAAAGCCAAGGAGGAAAGTAAAAACCTATATCAATGATAAGTCCATTCCTACGGAAAAGGGAACATTAACCTGCCATTTTGTATTTCTAACAATGTGTCCTCAGTCAAGATGGGCTGCACATAATTGTTCTGTCGAGCAACCAGTGCTAGTGACAAAAAGCTAATAGGAGTATTACATGAGAAAAGCACACACATGATTAAGTATACCAAAGAGAACAAAAAGGAAAGTAACAGATTCATAAGTCAATAAGAGGAATGAACGGAAATATTTCAAAAGATTTATCTATCATCAAAATTACCAATCCAGTTCTGCTGCAAAATTCACTGCTTTGATTAACTGAGGTACAAAATGAATTATACGAGACACCAAGTCTCTAATAATTGCTCTCTCCATGTCTGCACCAGGATTCAAGGGATGTAAATCTTAGATTCCATTAATGTTACAATCCATATCGTGATGTAGTAAATATAAATAGGATGTGCTGTTATATGACAAACCAAACCCCGAATATTTATTTTATCCACCTGCAATTTAGTTTGACCTAAGTCATCGGAAACACTATTTTTCCTGCTATACTGCAGTTCACATGAGTTAGAAGAGTAAATATGGTCAGTCATAAAATCAATTAGAGATTATTAGGCATGAGCTTAAGTAGCTCAACATCTTGATGGAAAAAATGAATAATTAGATAGAAGCAACAAGAGGAACTCTTGATGAATATTTGAGTGAAGCATATGAGACACAGAGTTGATTGACATCAAGTCCCTGACAATTGCTCTTTCTATTATTCACCAGCTATCTAGGGTGCACTAGATTCATATGGTTAAATGTTATGATCCATGTTATATCACAATTAATATGATAAAGAAGCAGTTAGAAATAGCATCATCAAATCATTCTTCAGATTTGAATACACATGTTAACATATGTTTACAAAGAAAATAATAGCCAGAGTAGCAAGAGCAAGATGTAGGTGAAGAATAGATTTCAAGAAATCAAATAATCTTTTATGACCTACTACGACCAGTTAATACCAGCAATATTCTATCATAACATTAGGCAACACCGCATTATGTTGCCCAATCAATATACAGAGATGAAGATGTTTTGGATGAATTAGTCATAAACTATTTAAGTTTTTCAATAATTTCAGGGTTCACAATAATATATATATATATATATTCCTCTTCATAAACAACATATGATTTCAGATGGTAGCTGAAAAACTTGAAGTTAAAGCATTCTCTGATAATCTTACAAAGTCATGTGCGATTAATTTGTTCTAAAAGCATATTTTTGCAATAGACAAATGGAAGAGAAGAAGAAAAGAATGAAAGAAAGCATACCAAGAATTTTATGATAAATATCTCCAAGAAGGTTGTCCAACTCTCTTGTCTTTGAAGTATGATAAAAGTATTTTTTCTCATTCCCATCTTCTGAAAACTGATTGACTTTCACGTTACAATTAAGTATGGGTGGTTAAGTCAAGCATCAGATAACTACATACCGCAAATTCAAAATCTTGATGTTCCTCCAATATGTCTTCATCAAGTTTCTCATCGAAAATGCACATCAAATAACCTAAAAGCATGGAAAATAGGTAAATGGGAGGACAGAAACTGATACATAATTTTAGAAGAAATATTCATTTAACATAACCAAGCTTAGGGCTCGTGTTTGGTGCTGGCGCTCCTCCTTTCATAAGTTCTTCTCACAATCGGACAAGTCAGAAGTAATGCTTTCTAGCTTCTCCTAAAACCACTTTTTAAACTTTTACTCCCATAGAAGAACTTTCTAGGTATTGTTACCAAACACATGTACTCTCCAGGAAGGCAAGAAGTGCTCTTTTGCTTTAAAAATTACAAAAGTGTTTATTTTTTATCAACAGCAAACATGCCCTTATCATTACTTGCTAATCTATAAGAGCTAAAGAATGCTTGGTAAGAAGCCACTTGTGCTCATGTGTTGTTACATTATAAAGTTCCATTATTTGATGAGTCTAATCAATGAAGACTCAAGCTAAATTTTCATCTAAAGTCAACTTTGTATATGATCACAAGAAAATATTGAAGGCAAGGTCCAATGCTATTAAGATTGAGATGAAATACTCTCCAAATTGAAAGGGAAATCTTATAAAAATATAGACCAACCTATTTGATGTATATAAACAATACATGGAACCTTTTTACTCCCATGCAAGAATGGAAGGGAAGCATTTTCGAAAGACGAAACCTGAAGAGACACATAATTAGAATACAGTACAGTATAACTAAACTTCAGAAGATTCCTGGTTTGAAACTGAAGAAAATAATGGAACAATTTGCTACCTGCGCTAGAAAATCTGGCAACCCCTCATATATCATTCTCAGCTCGTCCAGCTGGATTTACAGAGAGATCTTATATTAGATCTTATAAATTGATATGCAATACAAAGTGATCTGATAAACAGACAGTTCCTTACAAGGCAGCTCTTCATGCTCAAAAGTTCATAGTTCAATAGCATTTTGATAGTCAGAAAGACATATGTTGATGCAGAACTTATAAGTTATAATTACAAACTCTCAAGTCTCAACACCTGGGGCAACTTTTAGGATTTTAGAGAAAGAGAAAAACAAAACAGAAGAACGCATTTTTATGTAATTTATGGCTTTTTATGGAACTTTGTCTATAAATTTCCGTCCTCTTCTTTTCACTGCTGATCCTTTACTTCCTTACTTCATATTGCTTTACTATTTACCCTATTGTCTCTGTTGGATTTAGCTTGAAAGCAGGCTCTCTTTATGTTCATTTGAATTTTTGCTTTCATTTTCTGGTTTTCTTTTTGTAACTCTTTTACTGCATATGGTAGAAAAAGGAGGAAAACTAAATACATCATCACTCATCTTTATTATGATTAGAGTAAGTTTGTACCATCGCAAGGTTTCCAAAGCCTCAAGCTATCCATCCATGTGATTCTGTTCTGCCTCTTATAGATGACACAATATTGAATGTGACAGCATATGCCTCTCATGTTATTCCTGGGTCTTCAAACTATAACACTGGTTCCACCACATCCATTTGGATCTTGTTCAAAAGCGAATTTATCCCCTTGCTATTCTATTAGCAAAATCAGCACCAAGCATGCATGATGCATGCCTGAACTCTGGGGTTGACTTTCCAAGAAGCCTTATTGTTTATTCTTTGATATGAGCACAACCACCTCTCTCTCTCTCTACTTGTGTGCCTGTTTGGCTAGGTTTCAGACAAAAAATCTTCAAGGCCCATAGAATCCGAATCCAAGAGAGGATATCAAAGGGACACAGTATGGTGCTAAGAAGTTCAGTGGAGCAAGGAACTGAAAGTTCAACCAAAAGAGGCAAATCATCTAAACAGCATATCATAAAGGATACATGAAAAATGGCACATGGTATGAAGCACACACGAGAAGGCAAAAGGCAAGTGCATGTCTTGTCTCCTGCTTAGGAAGTGAGGGCAAATTACAAACAGAGAATCCATGTATAAAGAATAAAGACTGTCCTTCGCCTTTGTTGTTAGGCTCCAAACATAGACCACATGCTGTTAGCGGCTATGATGCATTCTCATTATAGGAACAAAACTTATGTAGTTAAACTTTGTCCCCTAATGGATTGGATACAAAGTAGGAAGCACAACGAACTTATACAATCCAAGACCCTTGTTAAACAATAGAGCTATCAGTGGAAGTACCAAGATAGAAAGATGGGTGAGTACATGAGCTGAGGCATCTTCTTGAGGTAATAAGATACCTGACGAGCTAGTAGAATTCATGGTGCCTTATTTAGTTAACTCAAGACTAAATAAATTAGATAAATTAAAGCCAAATCTAGAGGTAGGTTGGAGTTGTTGAGAGCAAATCCGTGAGAGCAAACCCGGAAATTTTTTGGTGCTGGTTTTGCTAAAGGTCAAACATGGTCAAATCTAATCAGATGACCCTGCAAGACTGAGGAATAATAGGGAAGGCTTAGGATGTTTAAAGGTTTGGATGTTTCTGTTTTGAGCTGCTGGACTCTCTAATGGGTTGGATAGGCTCTTAAGTGTTCATTTACTCCAGGAAAAATCCCTCTTTCCGGAAAAGCCTTACTGGACCATGAATGAAAACTGACACTCCAGTGTGTCCACACTCCCAACCAATGGACTTTCAAATAGAGCCCACATATAATCAAAAACAGTTTAAGCTACATCCACTGGAAATCACAGCACCATGTATAGCTCATACAACAAAATTTTCAAGGTTAAACATAATTATAATACACAAAGGTTTCAGGCGATGCCCATTAAAAATCGCAGCATCAAACCATGTACAAGCATTCTCAAATTATGTTTGCATTTGTCAAACCATTGGCCGAAGCAAGAACAAAATGACCAAAATATTCTTGCAGCAAACTACACAAACTATATAATTTATTATTTATAGAAATGCCTTCAGATGTGTAACATATAGACTAACTAGCAATCGGAAAACTGAGCAAGTTTACGCTGCTGGATATCTAACACAATGCATAGACCAACTTAGGTGGGTCCTTCAAATCTGAACAAAACAAAAGGTGAAATATGCTCTTCAAAAGAGTAAGGCGGTAGTGATTTGTATCACCCAAAGATATTAGAAGTAGAGCTATAACCACCAAAGATCAACAAAGAATTTTCTTTCAACTTTAATCTGAAAAAGGAAGCCACATACTTCAGAAAATTAGTTGGCCATACCACATAGGGCTTACAGTATGACATATATATAAAATTCAGGAATATACAGTATAATTTGAAAGGTAAGCTCATTCAAGAAAGTTATGGGATTATTGTCAACAATGGCATGACTTGGAACCCTAACCTCATCACAGATCCCTTCTTTCACTAGCGTCTCATATGCTTTCTCCTTACTTCGCTGAACATCAATCACACCGATCACCTGTGTAATTTTTTTTTTTAATTTCAAAAATTGGAAGTCCTTGCACCTTAACAGGTAATCATTTGATTGAATATCCAAATCATTCAACATATTGAATAATATTATCATTTAGACAAGCAGCATTCACATATTATGTAGAATAACATATCTAAAGCAAAGAAGGTGCAATCACCAAAAATATTATTGCAAACAAACAAAGGCAACATGGCATTAGACTACTAATTATGGAAAGAGAAAACTCAACCCTTCTTAGTTGACCTGACCAAGAAACAAGGTATGAAATTTTTGGGCACAAAAAAACAAGGGGAAAAAGGGAAAAAGCAAAAATGGTAAGACCAAAGGAAACACAAAGCTTTGAATATTTTTGACATGCAATGGTGGGAATGCAAGTCTAAAGTTCAGAAAGATCTTTCTCAAACTTCTTTGAAGAGAATTTTAATTTTGAAGATGTGTATTTACTCCGAACCAAATTAACCAGCAAAGACTACAAAAAGCCGTCTGCCTAAGTCCACTCAAATACGTACTCCTTTCAGGGAGTAATCTGAATCTTAATCAAGGACCTAAGAATTTCATTCCCTGTATCCAAGGTGTTGGCTCCTTATTGCCCAGGAGGCAAAAGACAACTCCATACAATCTATCATTGTAAATTGTTATTTTAAAACATGATAAATCAGCATTGCCCCTATTTCCTAAGTAAGCAGGTTGAATCTAGCAGGGATAGTTTTAAAAAGGGAACACGTATTAAACATCAGGACGTTTGAATAAATGAGAAGAACAATAGGAATCATCAGAAATGAGTTCAAAATCATCTTTTAGACAAACAGCGCATACACACGTACACAGAGAGATAGAGAGAGATATGATGGAAGTGAGGGCAATTCAATTGATATATGGCAGCATGCTGTCAGACAATCTGAATGAAAAAGTGACAGGATAATCTAACAAAATTATAATAAAGAGCCTACTGGCTGCACTAAGTGAACAGGTTCTTAAGAATAAATCTGCAACAAGGAACATTTGCTGACCAGATCAAAGACATAAACCAGCTCCATTGCAATGCATGAATTTGCCTGGAAGATAGATATTCCATTTAATTGTATTATAAATGTTCAGAAAAATAATGGTTCTTTCAGAACATATTGATTGGTTGCATTCATTTACCTTGTCAACTAACCCAGATTCAAATATTCAAGTCTCTCCTGAAGATACTCAGATATTCCCACTTGAAAGATTTTGTTTATGTGCAAAAGGGAACAAATGCACTGCAAGAATGAACAGCATAATGGTGAGACAACTATTATGAACGAGAAAAGGATATATTTAACTCATCTTTAACCAGACTTTGCAAAATTTTGAGGTTGAGGCTGCACAGCCAGCTCAGATTTTTACAACAATAGAGAACTATGAGATGATTCATTGCTTAGTATTCGTACTTGACAAACAGGCAAAGTGCCAAACGATTATTAGAAGAATGTCCATAATAAATGAAAAATGACATACTATGAGACCTACTTTACAAACTTCTAAATCTATTTTACTA
Organism: Elaeis guineensis; assembly: GCF_000442705.2. Classification (NCBI taxonomy): domain Eukaryota; kingdom Viridiplantae; phylum Streptophyta; class Magnoliopsida; order Arecales; family Arecaceae; genus Elaeis; species Elaeis guineensis. Next base: position 120,523,860 of record NC_025995.2, read on the forward strand.
AGGGCCACATCTAGACAGATTCTATTCTATGAAAGCATTTAATCATCTTGAATTTCAAATGCATGCTCATTAATTGCATATTCACTAGAATAAGGAAGGTCACGATATAAGGAAAAAACTCTGAACCATTACAGTTTATTACAACTGAATGAGAAATGAATGTGTAATATGTGGAGCAAGAATCAGAACTAATATTTTTTGAATATCCAGTAAGATAATTTAAAGATTAAAAGTTTACCTCCAAAAAGCATTCCAATCATTGCTTGTGCACAAGGAGCTTGGAGAGTTGAATTTCTTCAGGGAGAAGTGAAAATAATTTTCTCACATTTTAAAAATTATACTATGATTGAGTATCAGCAGACTAAAATTTCATGAATTAACTGACTGTTCAAAAGTATAATCATAGTAGCTAGTTGCCTCAACAGACTGTTACCTGGAAGAAAATGTAAGATAAAGAATTAGATCATAAGGATTAAATTTATTAGGCAGAAAGCAAATGGTGTATGATTGAACACAAGCAACAAAAACTCAAGCAGGTCCAAGTTGAATGTTAAGAGAATCAGATGACCAAAGATGCACGGTATAGTAATAGCATTTTTGTTAGAAAAATTACTTTAGGCAGCTAGAAACTTATACACAGAAGTAAACCTAGAAATATTACCAAAGAAAGCAAGAGAAAAAGCTAGGGAATAAATCAATCATGAATTCTTGAGCAAAAGAGAAAACAAACAGTGAGATGTGGTCAAAAATATCACACCTTGAGCAAGTGGGGAACATCTCTTACAGACTTTAATGTTTCACGTAAGGCTGACATAACTTCTTCACAGCAAAGAAAGAATGATATCTTGCCTCTCAAAGAAATACATCTCTCACATATTCTAAACTTAGTCAAGAAAATTGACATAAATACAAACATGATGGAAAAAGGATACTGTGTTTAGGCGACTATTTAAAATGTCAGGATCAAGTATTGGCCGCAAGAACCACATCCTGGTAAAAAAAAAAAAAAAAAAAAAAAAACAACTGCCCTTTTTGTTATGATTACAATAACAACAATATGACCATAGGCTTAATGAACTAACCTCAAAAGGCGCCTTCCCATTGGTGTGACACACTAAATGATAAAACATGATCAATACAAAGTACTGTAAACTAATAAGGTGATGAACTTCTCATACCTGATTAAACATTCCAAAAACTGAGAACCTGCAGTTTGAGCTGTAGCTTAAATAACAAACAGAAGTCCACTGAATATGCACCAAAGTAAGTTGAAACGTGTACCCTTCCTTTGCTCGCCCAATTCCCATATGACTTGGATGTTTGTCAACTTGAAATATCTGCAGCGCCTCATAAGCAGCAGCATCGAGTTTAAGAAACTTGTCTCTGTGACTGGATGTAAGAAATACATAACAGTGCAGATTTCCATTGGGGAATTTATTGCGACCTCATCATACGGAAAGAGGATAAAATGATATACAAACATTACAAGTTACAAAAGGATAAAATGGGATTTGAGTCACGCAATCTATTGTTATCGATGAGTTGCCATATTCCTTTTGTTCAAAGGTATCTACAAGCCTCTCATTCTCTAGTATAGCAAGAAGACCTCCAGCAGCACGAACCTGGAGATCACTTCCAAGATCCATCATGGAATTAAGCTGCAGGTAAAGAGCTGGTGGTAGTCAAGAAATATCTACGTCAAAAAGGAGGATCATGTAGCAACACTGACAAGAACGAAACAGCAATTTCTGCTAAAAGTGTTGTAGAGGTGTTGTTAGCAGAAGCTGGTAATAAAGCAACAGGATCATCCTTCAGTTTGAAACAAATTTCAGCATCCAAGAAAAAAACTTGTGCTATATAGATTTTTGTAATGCCTCCACATGGCTTGGAGTAAATTGATGAGGTAATGAATTGTACAGATAGGAAGAGCCACTACTCATGGCATATATGTTAGGACTGAAACATGACGATCATTCTTCAATGCTTACAAAGCAAATTCTCTCTTTGACACTCAGCCCATCATCCATCCCTGCAACTCTTAGATATATCAGTCTGCAGTTCAGAAAACCAAAAAAGGAAAAAAAAAAAAAACTGTGTCAACAATATAGACAGAAGTCAAGAAAAACCAAAGATGAACCTCAAAGGCATGTAATAGATGAGTGCTTCACATAAAATCTAGGGCAAGAACCTAATAAATAGATGTATCTATATTCATTTTAGTGTTGCTAAGCAAACTAAATGCACCTTAATTGCTTACCAAGCTAAATCAACAAGGTCTAGAGTTTCACATAACCAACAAAACATGGAAAGCATGAATCAACAATTCATGCAACAAGGTTTAATGTAAAGGCACCATCATAATAAATAAATCTTAATCTAGGGTAAACACAAATAAATTTATGAAACTCGATTATAGCCAACAATCATACATAAATAGCGCCCAATCTCAGTCAATGACATCAGGAAATAGTCCACAACCAGTCCAGCATAAGAATTCAGCCAAACCAACCATTTTGTCCATACTTTTGTAGAACTGCTTATAGATTTTGACTAATACTTCCAAAGGACAAATCAAGTCTAGTAAAGATGCCTGGGAAGTTTTATGTGCCATTCTGTTTTCAAAATTTCCAGGCTGAAATAAAAGAAGAATTTATCTAAGGGCTCATATGAGTCACCTTCCAGTACTTGTCATCTTACAGCACTAACTCCATGTAAATCCTGTAATGTCAACTTGTGAGTCTTGCTAGAGAAGATTGGATCCATAATGTCAAGAAGCATGTAGCAATGCTTTTCTTCTTGGTCAAGAGGAATGGGCATTGTCTCTCCTTCAAGTTATTGCATCATTACTTATATCTTTTTGACTCCTAATTTATAATGCACAGCCATAGGTTCCCAAAATGATACTTTTACTGATTAAACTTTTTTCCAAAAAGATAAAAGTACATAATCATAGGTTATTTTATATTATTTATTTGCTTCCACTTGTTGAATTTACAATGCATTTGTATAACAAATAGAGAAGAAGATCAGAAGTTCCCAACACGCAGCTAGTCGCATAGTTAGCATGAACAACATTAAGCAAGTCAGCATACTCAAGTCAACTAAGCAAAAGATATACAACAAAAAAGGTGGTGGTGGAGTAATGAGGTACATGAGGCAAATAAGGTAAAGAGGATTTGCTTCAGCCTTCAACTAACAACCAAGGGCAAAAGATATCGAGGATTTGACAGATACCATATGGCAAGGAAAGATGCAAAAAAGGTCAGCAAGTAATGCTAAATATGTTGCTTATGACAGTTTATAGGATAGGCTAAGCTTAGAGGAAGGTGAGAATGAAATTTATATAACAGCTAAAATAAGAGATAGGAAACATAACGATATTGCTTGAATTAGATGAAACAGGAGCGTTGAAAATAGGATTTAATAAAGATAAAGATTTTAAAGAATGATGGGAAGGTTATTTTAGAAAACAATAAATAGAAGAGGAACAATTAGGGAGTTGTCAAATTTCTTTCAGTAATATTTATAAAAATGAAGTAGATCGAGATGAAATACTGACTGCAACAGGAAAGTCATGGGATGTTGGCTAACTTGGCTTACTTGCTTTTTCAACAAGATTGTAAAAACTAAGTGAAAGATAACAGTATCCACTTATAAGAATAAAGAATATGGACAAACTGCTTTAAGCCTTTAACTATCATGGAATTAAACTCATAACTCTACGAAGTAACCAAAGAGGTGGATTAAACAATGATTGGTAAAATGATGACAATCTCCAACAAAAATTTGAGATCGGACTTGAAGGTTGTAGCTATAGTTGTGATCAAATAATTAGCATAATGTTGACATCTACACAAAGTTCCAAGACCACTGAACTAACTATTGGGGGAGATGCATATGTTCCCGCAGTAGAATAAAAGAACAAATCACTTGTGCGGTGACATGCAATAGGCACAAAGAAGGACATATCTGGCCTTTTATCTCATGATTATCTTAATTTAGCAACATTTTCTTTGAACAGAATACCACAACTGAAAAGGCTTCTTGTCCAGCACTAATAAACTGCATTTCCACCTCCAGCAAATAGCTAAGCTACTGGATGATATGTAGCATATTAAAGTAAAATTTTATTTATTTTTCCAAGTTTTCTCAATTCTCCACTCCAGAAACAGAAGTACAAAAAAAAAAAAAAAAAAAAAAAAAAAAAAAACTCTCGATGTTCCAGAAAACCATTCATTGAAGCATATATACCATGGATTTTAGATGTAAATTAATAAAGATGGAAGTTAAAAACGATTCTGTTTGCTGAGAAATGTTCAGACAGCTGCATACCTGTGCCAAGCTTGTTCATAGCTGAATACTGAACTTCGTATAAGCTTCACTACACTGGCTTCACTTTCATCTGTTTGACTTAGCAAAGTTAGCCCAAGAGGGGGGAGAAACCAAATTCTCTATTTACCTAAGGCTTTAAAGTGCAAACCATTTCGTTGTAAAGCAGACAACAGTGCTTCCTCAGTCTTAGTGCTAGCATATATAACCACAGGTTTTGCTTGGTACTTCACTGATTCATTAACCAAGCAGAAGAAACTGTCAGCTGGAAAAATACTAATGGCATGCTCCTGTTTGACAATGTGTTGGCTATCAAAAGTTCAAAACTAATTTGCTATAGAACAGCTACTGCATTGAAGAGCCAAAAGATCAAGGACAAAAACCAAACTTTAGAAAAAAAAATGGGGAAAAAAAAAAAGAATATCAATGATAGTATTTTTTGTGGTTACAATATCTTTCTCTAAATCACGTACCAAGATCAATTAGAGGAAACTCCCCATTTCCATCCTCCCAAACTTCTGTGACAAAAAGTTGTCGAACACTTGAGTCATAGTATGCTATACCTACACTGGAGACACAATAACATACGTCATCTAAAACTGCAGACAATGATTAAAGCCTTATGAGCAAGGTTTGCAATCTTGGTATCAAGCCCCATACCGATACCATGCAGATATAGTATTGGTATGCCTGATACTGGAGTCAGTTAAGCATACCGAGACTTGGTACACCCTTGTACTGAGTCTTAGTTCACTACCGATATGGTATAATACACCCAGTAATACGTAATCACACCAATTCAAAGAAACTTGCTTATGAGGCATAAGAGATTTATCAAAGAGATGCAAGAAAGCTAAAATAAACATCATTACTTTTCACAGACTACGAGAGGTGATGGGATTCTTTCCTCTTTGTTGACCATCAAGACTGCTGGTAACAATAAGTGCTTGCAGTCCTCTTTTCTCTTTGTGAAATCTTGCTCACATGCACTCAAATATTTTAAACCAGCTCTTTAGCCTTCAGCTGGTGGTTGCCCCAACTATGAGATCTTTTGATGGTTATTCATGATGCACTTGGCTTCATGTTATACTCTTAAGTCTTAATGTTTATCTGTCTTATCCATTAAGAGTTAATTGCTATGGTCCCAACTCCCAACCGAATATGGGCAACACCAATCATTAAATATGTTAGTGGTATTGTGTGTCTAAGGTTTGTGACATAAGCTTCTCCTATGGAGTCCTTCTTGGGTGGTTATACCATCTCAATAATTGAGCCAAAATGTGTCACTAAAAGGCATTATCATTTATCACCTTCTTGAGACTGCTTGCATGTTATTCAGAATTGCTTCAATATTGCATCAATTGTGAGGCTGCTCTAAGCCTTACCTATCTTATCAACCACACCACCTATTTGATTCTTATTGGTCGAAAGTTCTATTCATGTGTTTACTTTGCTCTTACCTATAGGTTTCTTCATACTTTTAGACAAGGTTTGCCGTCTCGGTACTGGACCCCGTACTGGTAAAATTCTGCTTAATGTTGGTACGCGGTTCAATATGATACGATAATGTTAGTACACTTCGAAATGGCGTACCGGTATGGTACAGGCGATATGGGGCGGTACAATTTTCCACACTTTTAGATAAAGTGGATGTCTCTTCCACCAAGCAAACACACTAATATTTATTGTTATGATGCCAAACTTGTCCTCCTTGACTGTAATTATGAACATATGAATTATCAACAGTACAATCATACTAGTCGGAGAGTATTGAGAAATATTACCTTACCTAGTGCAGTCCTTGTTACCCTTTCAAAACTTTAAAATAAGTCCTTTCTATATCTCACCACTCCAAGGGCAATAACTGCCTCTTCTTCCTTCAAAGTCATTCCCTATCACTTTCCTATCGACACCAGGAGTCCACAACAACTTCCTCCTCCGCACATTCCTTCTAATGACACTCTAGTACATTCTCCTTATAAGGAACCTCTTGCTGCTTTCAAGAGAATCCTCTGTGTTTTCCACCAGTTCAGTGCTTCTCTTGATTGTCCTCATGCTACTCTTTAATAAATCTTCTCTACCATTACCCTTCTTAGTCAGATTGTGATTTTGATATGCCATAACACTTACAACCTTAGCATTCCAATGAGGAAAATCAATCACCAGCATGGTTGCTTAGGGATATAACCTAATATCCTCGTCTTCCTTTCCTTAGTCATCCATACCCACCCTGTGCCCCATCCTACCATGAAGATGCTCAACAGCTGAATTCTGAAGGAAAGGCAACTTTGAGAGAGGTCCCGATCAGCCAGGTATAGATGCAGAAAGTTAAAACCTACTTCTATTGCCCAATCAAATTTTTTAGAGCTCTCCAGAAGCATCTCATTTTACTTAAAAAGCATGATATTGACTAAATCTAGTATTGTGCCCTTGTAGCAAGGATATTTACTTAAAAAGCGTGATATTCACTAAATCTAGTAGTGTGCCCTTGTAGCAAGGATGATTTCCATCTTTCTAGTTGCTTTTTTGGTCTAAGTCTGCTCGCAATGGTCTACTTGAAGTCTATATGGCAATGTCTAGCCTTGGTAGTCCTACAGTAGTGTCTACCTCTACTAGAAATTTACAGGCATCTTGAGCATGGGCATGTTGTTATTCAGGCAAGGTGCTGGCAGCCACCATTAATGTGCTCTCTTCACTCAGAACTCACTTTACAACATTAATTTAACAAGTTGAGCAATTTTTATTAATTATTTCAATCTGTCCTTTATGCACATCATGTTCTATGGCTTGCTATCATGCATTCTGTTGTAAATCTTATTGTAGAGTTAGGTGCTAAACTTAAATACCATCAAACTGTCATGTTTGATCCAATCTTATAAAGCTTTTATTCTTTTGTTTTCAAAAATATAATGCATCACATTAATGGTTAAGCATGCTAAAACTAGTCCAACCTGGAAACTCGATCATCCGCAGAGATGTGCCTAGATTTGGTGGGCTAGGTTGGACCACGCAGGCCATGACATTGGGTAAGGTTTTCACAACTGAATAGTTTCTTTAATATTAGTTCAGTTAGAAATTAAGTCGGCAAGTCCTTAGGACTAAGTTAGGCAAGTTGGGTAGGTGACCAGGAGTGTTGGGTCAAGCAGGACTGCTATTGGGCCATGGGGAACTAAATAGGTTACAAGTCAACTGATGGCTCAAGTCATTGGCATCAACCTGTACGCAGGTATATGTCACATATGTTACTGTCCCAAGTTGACCCAGCCCACAACAACCCAATATCCCTCTAAGTGATGCCGTCAACATGTGGACCCTAAACTATCCATTAAGAAGACAACACCACAACTGTAACCATCAAGCCTTGCCCCATTTTTCCTCAAAACAAAAAAAAATGCAATGGTAAAACCTATTTTTAAACCAAGCCTACCAAATAAACACGAGTTCATGGTTTGATCAAGATCATCATGGAAAAAAATTAAAGCAAAGTAATTTTTTATTGCAAAAGAAAGATAAAGATTAAGTCTTCTAGAAAAAAATAAGTATTATTTTGAGTGAAAAAATAGTATATAAAATTGGAAAGAGAGGCAGCGCAACTATTTTATTAGCAAATCAAAGATAGCACTCAATAAAAGGACTACATAAGAAGTTGAGAACTTCTCCAAACAACAGATATGCAAAAGAAAGGAATTTAATTACAAAAGAAAAAGTGACAAATAAAGTTCAAAATGAGATGTTGAAAGGCTTAAAGCTGACTTTAGAATGTTACTTATGTACAATCAATGGACACTTTTTAACTATAAATTTACCTTGGAAAGAGATTTTACATGATGGCATAATATCCATATGAATGTATATCATCCTTGAGACCCGAAATATCCAATAGGCCCTAAGTGAAGGAACCATCTAATACAGCCTCGCCTCAATTATGTCGCCTTTTGATCTCTCTTCCTCAAAGTCTTACCTTATAATTTACTATTCTTCCTTGCTTGCTCTAGATCCCAAAGATGTGAATTCTAACATGCACAAAAAAACATTCTTTAAACTTGAAACAGCTTGACCAGACACAACTCTCTTCGTACAACTTTATGTATCCAAAATAATCTAAAATTATAGCCTTCTAGGTTCTTTTAAATATTAGAAATATTATTGAATCAATTTTCTTGATGAAATATGCACATACCTCTTGACAAAAAAAGAAGCAAGATATAAGACATGCACATAAATGTTTTGCATCTAGTTTCACAGAAAACTCATCCGTTTCTCTTGAGTGAAGCAGTTGGTCACAATTTATAGACAAGGTACAGATTCCATGAAACAATATCATATGAAAGATTTCACTGGATTTATTTAATTAACATCAGCATAGGGAAACTAGGAGGAACTGATAGGAATCAATAAGATGAAAATTCATGAAATGGATTCTAAACATAAATCATAGTTATTTCTCATTCTTGTAATCTTACCGATGACCTTGCATGAGGCATGCCATATATACCTGCAAATAAACCAGAAGTTTAAAGAATCAGCATGTATATAAAAAAACAATGTAGTGACATTCATTCAGAAGATGCATTACAATACACATAAATATGCAGAAGCAGTTGGAAACCCTAAGATTCCCCAAGTTTGCCTCTCAAAATAGAAATCGAAGTTAAGTTTATGCTTAATCGTGCACAGAATTCAGTTGCTTTTTTTTTTCTGCTAGCAAGAAAACACAAAGTTCTTTTATACAGTCATCGAGATCAGAACCAACAGAAAGTGATCAAATGCATACATCTGACTACGTAAAATCAAGATCTTTTAGATCGTCAAGGGGATTAGTACGAACAGTTCAACCGTATAAATCAGTATTCAAGAGTAGCAGAGTTATAAGGACAAAGAAGTGAACAAGAACAGAAGAATTCAAATCATAGAAATGTGCGTCGTCGCTTGAGATCTGAAAACCCCTGAATCCTTGGGTTCAGAGTTTTTTTTTTCCAAATATTTCCATCAATTACTTCTGCAAGAATTTTAAACCAGAATCAACCAAAGATTGAGGTTGTTAAACGAGATAGAAACAAGATTTACATGGAAGTACGACCAAGAAACAAGATTCATAGGGAAGTACGACCAAGAAATTAGATTTGAGGGAAAATACGTTCAAGAACCAAATCTTGGCATGATATTCGAACAAGAAATTAGAGGGTTTGGTAGAAGCCGAATGAAGATCGGTTCGAAGTACGGCCAATTAAAACAGACAAAGAAAGAGTTAGATTCTCCAAGTGATCGTATGATCACGGCACATAATCGATTCAAGGAAGATTTGATGGGAAATCCGATCAAGAACGAGTCCTGGCAACCTTTGAAGAAATATTTCAGCGAAACGCGATCTGAAATCAACCTTTGAAGAGGGTTTGGAGGCACTCACCTGTGATTCAACCTCCGTTTCGCCGACTTCCTCTTCCATTTCGTTCGATCAAGAGAACGGAGAAGCGCACGCGCAGCTCCGAGAGAGGGAGAAGAAAGCAAGGAGCGGGAAGTGGAGCCTTTGGGGATTTGAATGGGCAGGGTGTGCGTGGCGGTGGGGGTGCCAGATTTATAGAAGGCGGCAAAGGCTGTGCGTTCTCTGGTTGCGTCACTTGAAAGTTGCCAAAAATGGAAATACCACGTGTCGCGCGCGCGAAAGGAGTATTGCCCGTTATAACCGTTTCAGCTCCCTCGGTGGTATCAACATACGGGTATTATTAGTATTTTTATTTTTTTACACTTATAAATTAATTTTCTTCCTAAAATTTATATGATATTTAAAAAATATATATTTTTATGGAGTAATCCGTGATTTGGAAAATATATCCTTATTTTTTGTTATTATCTATTATTTTGTTTTCATAAAAACTCATATTTTAATAGTGAAAATTTTAAAACGATATCATATAGGATAAAGATGGCCATTATAATTGTTATAATGATTAAATAATGGTTATGGGATGCTATTAAGTATTAACGTCATTATATGAACCTTCTAATATGGTAATAAACCATTGAAATGTACAAAAAAATATAATTTTGATATATAAATAAAAAAATATTACATATGTAATTAATACCGTTGCTATTGAAATCCAATCCAACAGCTTGGTACTCAGCCGAGGAGGTCTGCTGGCAATATCAATGAGGATTTTGCTCAGATCGGCAAGATTGACTTTTGGATGCAGTCACTTGGTTCAATTTATATCATTTTTTTTTAAATTTAGTTTGATTGTGGTTTGAGAAAATCTTGATCTGAAAAAAATTAGTTTAATTTTAATTTAATTTTTAAAAAAAATCAATTCAAATCAAATTGATCCAGTCCAATCCAATCTATGCCGCTCAACCCAACCCATGCACACCTATAATTATGCTCAGGCATTATGCTCCCATGGAATAACCACGCGTGATCGTGGGCGGAGCTGCAACAGATGCCAATTGGAGGGAATTTAAATATCTTGTTTTGAGTCATATTGATTTCTATTGCCACGTCTAACGACGAAAATGGCCTAGGCTGATTTAGCAATGTCTAAATTCAGTCCCATATTATCGAGATTGAGACGAGGTTGAACTTAGGGTAAATATTAGATGATGAAGCTTCCATGTATCTACAAAAATCCACTAAATTCTATCACAATTCTGGTGTAGGTGCCAAGGGAATAGTGTACATGCAATTTGACTAGCTATATTGGAAAAAGAAAAAAAAAGAATAAAACATTTTGGCCATGCAAATTGACGAAGTATAAGTTCATATATTTTAGTTTCTATTACTATAAAATAATATTTATACATGGGTTAGGTCTTGCATTATCGAATCTGGGTGAATCATATATTATTTAGAGTTCAGATCTGCTGACTGCTGAGCCATTGAAATTGGGTAACAATGTTGCACACCCAATTCCCAAAACAAGTGGGTTGTAGATTTTGACCGAGTATGGAGCAGCGGTCCACTTTAAAAGTTAGCTTTTATGTAGGATATTGGGAGCCTTGCAAAAAGGCATGCTCGCGGCAAACTTCCGTTTCACAAGATATGTTACGTGATGCAGTAGTGGAGTTTAGAGAGGAAAATGTGGACTGCCCTTATCATACTTGCTCTTGTTATCCATTTCCATGAACCAACAAGAAAACAAAACAAAGAAAATACAGAGTCACAAGTGCTAAAGGGTACAATAAGAATATAACTCCCCCCAAAAAAAGTACAAGCAGAGAAGTGATCTGCCTATCGAGATAAAACATCTCACCCCACCACCCCCCCAACAAAAATTCACCCAATACACTTCAAAATGCAGTGCATTTGCCCATAGATGATATACAGTAGTTCGATTGCGCAACCTGGCATCCATTCATGGCTAACTAATGGCAATAAGATAATCTATTATGGTACAAGCAATGATAAATGTCCTTAAGAAATCATCCTCTGTAGATGCCCGAGGGATCTGCATTTTGAACTATCCATGGATGCTCAAGCAGCTTATGAAGTGGAAGACGTTGTGAGGAATCTTTGACAAGCATCTGAATAAGATATAAACTAATATGTGAGCAAAGTGAATTCAAGAAAGAGGGCTGCTCATAAAATTTAAATTATAAATTTTCAAACAAATATGTAAATAAAGGAAAAAAGGAAGCAAGAAGATAATCCCCACCTGGCTGATAAGATCCTTTGCAGCAGGAGAAATAACTGGCTTTGGGGGAAACTTAAGGTCGACTTTTACTATCCTGCATCCAAAAGGCAGTTTTGTCAAAAGCGAATCCAAATTCCAATAAATGCTTTTTAATACAATGCAAAGTTTGAGAAGTGCAACTGCTAAATAAATTGTTGATATCCCTCAGAAAAAGTGGTGAGATGCAGCCATGCAGATATCACTTTAAGAGTTTCAGTCATCGAATACAGCATCCCCACAACACAGAGATGACTGTCAAAGGAGAAATAACTTTAAAAGAAAAAAGTTGCCTTTTTCTCATCCAAGATTGAGAACTGGCCAATTATCGAGTAAATAGTCATTGGCAAATACACAGCCATTTTGAATAAAGCCACCGTACTTTTTATCCTTGAAAAGAATAAAGACCACTATGTAGAGGAATTTCATGGCTAAACTTGAAAAAAATGATGTATAACCTTCAAAAGATTACCGCTATTTGATTTACGTAAGCAAAGACCTTTCATTTTTCAAGGATGTCATTTAAGCCAGAAGAAGTTGAATAACAGTAAATGTTTCAGTTTAGTATATCACCAGCATACTATTAAATACAACCACTTTGGTTTTCTATTAACACGAAATTAAGATCAACACCATACAAAAACTGGCGCTTGCCAAGTCAAGGAGAAGATTCAGATCATCTTTGACTCTCACTTACCTTCTGTATGTATCTGAGTGTTCCTTTGCCTCAAAAGGTGGAACTCCGAAAAGGAATTCATAGCACAAGACACCCAAGCTCCATATGTCTACACTAGCATCATGTTCTGTGCTTTCCACTGAAACAAAGCCAAGCACAAGGGAGGGATCAAGGATCTAAAGTGCAGTTCTTGAACTTGAAAATCATACAAAGAATCTATACTGGTAAAAGGACAGACAGTGGCTGACATACCCATTTCAGGTGGGAGGTAATCCAGCGTGCCGCACATGGTCCGCCTACGGTTAAAAGTGTGTACAGACCAACCAAAATCTGCAATTTTTAACTCGCCCTATCCATAAAACCAACCACCATAAGCATGCAAAGTTTATGCACTTGGCAAAGAAAATAACGAACAGTAGGTTAGCTTTGTAAGGGGAAAGAAAAAGAATGGGCAGTACCTGTATTCCAATCAGAAGATTTTCTGGTTTGATATCCCTGTGAATCACATGCTTCCCATGAAGATAGATTAATGCCCGTGCTAATGATGAGATGTACTGAAGCAGAAGAACAGTAAAATTATTTTTATGCGCACAATTTCAAGGATAATATATAAAGGTTAGAGGCTAAGTTTATCTTATCAAAGACATTACAAACAAAATTATGTATCAGGGGAAGTGCACTGAATGACACAGGTTGATGAAATTATGAGGTATTCAGGAAATAATGCTAATATCCAGTAAATGCATCAGATACAAGTTTTAGAAGATTAAAGAAACGACCATAAGGGAGCATAAAACAACCCATAGTAGGTATTCACAGCAAGACTGCTAATTATCCAGTGAATGAATAATAGAAGTTTTAATATTGAGAATAACAGTCATATGAAGTTCGTAATAACTCACAGTAGCTGCACGCCTTTCACTGAAGCATTTGCACCTCTGCAATTCTTTGTAAAGTTCACCTTTTGCTGCATATTCTATTATCAAATAAACACGAGTCTGCCCAAAAAAAAAAGATACAATGAGTAGGCCAAAAAAGGTAATATAAAGAATACCTTGAATGGTAAATAGAAAGCACAAGTAACAGTCATGATAGAGTAGATCTCTAAACCTGGTCATAGAAGTATCCATATAGACGTAGTATATTTGGGTGCCTGAGGTGACTCTGTATTTCTACTTCACGTCGCAGCTGATGCTCTACTTGAGATTGTCTCAGCTGGCTCTTAAAAAGAACTTTTAGTGCCACTATATGATTACTCTGGGTCCAATTTAAAAACTCAAGGTAAGCAATCTTATGATTATTAGCTAAATCACAGAAGAAGAGGAAAATTCAATACTATAAAATCTGAAGGACTGATATGTCTGATAGAATACAAATACATAATACATCCAATCATTCTTTCACTGCAGCAATGAACCTTGACATGATTTTCTAATGCGGGTTTCAACTATCACGTGCTTTGCTTTTATAATAAAGTCTTGAAGATGAATTGTAACTACAAAATACAGCCCGTACCCTCTTTTCTCTGGCCAGATAGACATGACCAAACTTTCCTCTTCCTAGTGGCTTTCCGATGTCAAAATCGTTCAGCGTCCAGCGCTTCTCCACTGTTGTATCCTTTGAAGAAGGCTGTCAAAGAAACACATGAAATCCTCTATATTCAAATATAATAGATTATTAGAACAGCTGAAAAAAACTCCAAAGAAATTCGAAACCATGATTGAAGGTAGATAAATCTGAAACGGAAAGGAACAAAAATACCCATAAATTATTGATTACAACAGCTAAAGAAAACAGCTAGAACTCGTTATTTGAGATGCAATGGAGCTGGCAACAAAAACCAATAAGATCTGTGAACTGCAACACTAAAACGCGTCCTCAATCCAAAACAAAAGGCATCGAAATCTGGAACCAGATCCATGATTAAATCCTGGCTTTGATAAAATGATCGTAAGAAATTTTGCCCCTTAAATAACAAGGTACATCAAGATAGAAAAAACTTCAAGCCAAAGACATAGCTTTGCCTCAGTTCCGATGCCCTTGCCAAGAAGAGAAAGGAAAGAAAAGACAAAATCTAATGGCTCGAATCAACCAAAACCAAAAATCTACTTCCAAGTGCCATTATAAAGAAGGCAGGAAGCATATGCTGGCAGACTCAGGGAAACCCTAAATCCATGAACAAAAAATGCGAGTAAAAGTAGAAAAGGAGCCGCCTTATACTTCAAAAAACCCAGATTACAATCAAGAATCCTTAAAAAATCGAAATCTTTCGTACCTTCTCTTCTTGCTGGGTTTCCGTGGCGATCGCCATGGACCCGGGGGCGAGGGGCGGCGGAATGGGTTGGGCGGGGGTGGATGTGTGGGGTTGGGACAAATTTTCCTTCGGTTTCTTTGGGCGAAGGAACCTGGGGAATTTAGACTGCGGTGTAACGGTCGGATTGTTAGATGATTCCACGTGGAAGGTAAGGAACAAAATTCGAAGTTGTAGCCGTTTGAATTAAAAACGACGCGGGCGAAGCGGGCACAAGCGGGACAGGTTCGTCGTATTCAGAGAAAAAATCCTTGCATTTTCTTGCCAATTGCCGGTTTTAGCTCCGAAAAAGGGGCAGAAAGGCCGGGGTTTCGAGTCCTCCCTGCAGTCAGATATGATACAAGCGGACCTTAACATTTGTGCTGTTAATACACTTGATTCGTGTTCACGGTCAGTGAGACGAATCCATATTTCCCCAGCTACCAGCGTTCAGCTAAGGGAAGCTTCATCTAGGTTACGTTGAGACTGAGCTTCGAAAGAACAATTGCCACCGACCATCCGTATCCTTCAAACGTTCAAATCACTGGTCCAATGTGGCAACCGGGAGCTGGTACAGTTAGAGGCGGCAATTTAGTTTGATCCATCGGATATGCAATCCGATCCGTTCTAAATGGAGCGAATTTTATCCGACTTGATTAAAATTCGAGATGAGTTTAAAAAAAAATCCGAAACGGATATGGATTAGATATGGATAGTAATATATCCTACCTTGAATCCGACTCGATATTCAGACGCGCGCATGTACATACACACATCTAAATACCCAACACAAAATTTTAGCTGTCTAAGCTTTCCATATTCAGCCGTTCTGTCTTCCCTAAGCTTCTGTATTCGGCCACTCCAAATCTCCCATCTGATTGGGACTCTTGAGGATAGAAAAAGCAGAAAAAAAACTATGAGAAAACAAAAAGAAAATCAAAGAAAACAAAGAAAAAATAGAAAAAATTGAGAGGTTAGTACTTTTTCAGATTGTCTTTTTTTCTTTTTTTTTAACTTCTTTTTCTTTTCTTTTTATTATCTTTTTCAAAGATCTGTGAGAAAAGAGAGCACCTGAGAGAGATTAGAGGGGTTTCTGAGGGTTCGATTGAGTTTTTTTCCTCAAATATATGGGATTCTGTCCGAGTTATGGTGGTGTGAGTTGGTTCCTAGAGGTTTTAAGAGCTTAATCTTGGTAGAAGCATGATATTTTGTAGGGATGGGATTTTTGATTAAAAATATTCTTCTTTAGTTACAAAATTTTTAATTTATAGGACTTTATTCTATTGCATAATTTTTTTAAAAAAATTATATAAAAATTTCAGATATATTCGATCCGATCCAATCCTATCCATTCTTAGAGCTCGACCTGATCCGATCTGATTCGAGATGGATATGGGGCGGATACGGATATGAATTTTTTGTTGACAGGACGAGTATGGATATCGATTGACTCGATCTATATCTGACCCATTGCCACCCCTAGGTACAATAAAGAGAAGATGGTGCCAGCTGAGGGCCAAGATACCATTCAATCAGTCATTGGCTTTTATATGTATAAGGCCAAGGATCTGAGCAAAGATTAAAACAGAATATCTACAAAATTTCTTTAAAAAGAAATATAACTTGTGTTGAATTTAGGTAGAGCCGCCCAAAATTTAGCTAATGCAGCTCAAATGCAACAAAAGTACATACATTGTGTGCTCAGGAATCTATTTATGTGCTAAACGAGTGTATGTAATTATAAAATCGAGGACTAGCATAACAAAAGAAAAATCATATTTAAGATCTTAAGAAAATAGACATAGCGCCTCAAGCAATCTACTGACTCAACAACCTATTTAGACCTGAACCATACGATCCAAAAATGCTTAAGCCCAGTTGTTCGTAGTAGCCCACCTAAGTCATTATATACCCCACTTAAATCTCTACACAACTGATGTGGGACTATCACAATCTCTCCTACTTAAATCTCTGATGTCCTTGTCAGGACCCACTTGGTCAATCTCTCCCACTTAAATCTCTGACATCCTCGTCAGGACCTACTTGGCTCCAGTATCCGCTCCCAGTATATATCTATGTGAGACTCCGAAGGCAAGTCCATTACGCCGCTATCACTATCCTCAGTGGTCAAACTCTCTCCATCGAATCGAGGGTACATCATCGAGATGCATAGTCTGTTCCAATATGACCCCACACGATAGTACCCTTTGAACTATCTGATATCATTTTATAATGCCTCAAGCAATCTACTGACCCAACAACCTATTCAGGCTTGAACTATATGGCCCAAAAATGCTTAAACCCAATTGTTGGTAGTAGCACACCTAAGTCATTACATACCCCACTTAAATCCCTACATAACCGATGTGGGACGGTCACAATAGATCCTAGTAATTATATGGTTGGAGGACATTGCATCATTTTTGGGCCAAAGATTGTGCCTTGCTTTGGCTTTCTATCTAAAATAGCACAAATTTTTTCTTCTTTTCTCCTTCTTGCTTCTCTTATGTTAAACCTCATTTTCCCTTTTCTTTTTTGTTCAATTTAACCTTTTTTTTTTAATATAATGTAAAACAGGAGAACTCTATCCAACATTGAAATGTGAATAATGTCAAGTCACTAGTGTTGGGGAAGCAAGTCATTTTTCTGATTAGAATGGCTCGATTATCCGATGAGAAGGTGATTCTCCAAGATTCGTCAATTGACCCAGCAAAAAAAGAGCGTGGAGATCAAAAAACCCTAGAATAACTTTGACTCAATGAAAAATACAACCTCGGATGTCAACTAACTTCAAGGCCTTACACCAACCAACCATAAAATCAACAGACCAAAAGGATCGATTGACTTCAGATTTAGCTAAGGTCCTACATTGACCGTGCACCGACCAAATCACTAAAACCCTCTTTTTTGACGATGAAATCCAAATCCCCAAGGATGGACCGTAGAGGCGGAATCTTAAGTTGAAATCGTACTAAGGCTTCTATGAGTGCCGATGACATGGTCAGTAGCATTTAACTTCCTCCACATGAAGATTCCGACAAAATACAATGTTGCATTAAAGAGTTTGCTTGATCAACGGTAAACAGCTGACCGGCTTCGAAAAGTAATAATGACTAATCAACTCGATAAACAACCAAAGTCAATCGCCTCTTCGAAGATCTGTGGCTATTTTCCTTAATCATGCGCATGTAGGCTTAACTACCGCACCTGGTAATGTGTGTAATCCTCATCCACATCTGATACACATAACGAGTACCCCACATTTTAAATGGGTGCAAATTTTTTGGAATTATTATTGAGCTCGATTGTAACGGATAGCTACTCTCTCTATATATAAAAAGGGGCGGACGGGATCCTCGGATAAGTAATTTTTTCTCCAAAAATCAAAGCCTAGAACTCTGTGATTTCGCCAACTCTCCATTTTATTGCTTACTGAAGCTACGACTGGCTTAAGTATGGATCTCCTAATGAAAAATCTCCGATAAATAGACTTCTTTGCAGGTGTTTCTGAAGAAGGAACATCTTTACTTCAATGAAAACCATCTCCACATCAGTAGGAGACCAACTTCCATCATGATAGGAGACCAAGCCCAGCCAAAACTTAGAAACTCTCAACAATAACTAGTATATCAACTTAATCAATTAGCATCATATAACTACATATATTTATTTAGCCCATGACCTACTAAAACCTACTTGAGTTGTCATATGCGTCCCTAATTAGAAATCCCCACGGAAAGATAACTTACATCAAAAAAAAAAAATGGTATATATATATATATATATATATATATATATATATATATATATATATATATATATATATATATATATATATATATACTATTTATATTAAAAAATATATAATATTTATATATTATAGGGAATAATGTGAAAATGTTTACGTTCGGCCCAACTAGTTCCATTATGGTGCTTGTCGGGACCACGGGGATCCTACGGTAATATTGAAAACGAATATGCTTCATTTTTTGCAAACTCTCATCAAAACTTGATTAATTTGTGATTTTTTTATAAACCACTGGGAATAAAGTTAGCATTTTGCTTCTTGACAAAGCACCGACCCATGAATTTTGGTGATGATAGGAAATAAAAAATAAAAAAAAAAGGGTATACATCAATCCCGCGGAGATTTTGTGCAAACGTGGTAGCTATTTTAAGATATATTATAGTGGAACATTTACGCACATATTCATGGTGTTTGCATTGCTACCGAGAGATGAGCACATTAGTTTCATGGTTTGCCTTTAAAGCACATTAGTTTCATGTACACTTTGTGTCTGATTTCTTTTTGTGAATAAAGTTGTGCTTCATACCTACCCCCCCGCCCCCCCCCCTTCCCCCACCGCCCCCTGCGCCTACACACCACCCCCCGCCAAAAAAAAAAAAAAAAAAAAAAAAGCCAAGTGCTCTGAAATAACTCTTGCAATATCCTTTTATTATTAAAATGAGACAAAAAGCGTGATCCAAAAAGGTGCTGACGGACGGAATAGCCGATAAAATGAGCTTAGGGTCCAAGATCATTGATGTTGCAATAAATATGGTTAGCGAAACACACATAATAACTATCTTTTACCTATTATATGTATTACATTAAAAATTTATTTGATAGGAGATAATCTCACGTAAGAAAAATAAATCTTACATCAAATTATCATATTTGATATAAAAAATAAAAAAAAATGATAGATCTTATATTTATTTTTCAGAGAAAAAAAATTAAATAAATATCATGAAAAAATTGATATTTGATAAATTCTTAAATGATGATAATTTATATTTAATAAAAATTATTTCAATAAAATTATATATATAATCATTAAATTTATTTGATATCTTTTCAAATGCATTCAATAAGAAATTTTCATAAAAAAAATTAAGATAAAAATGATATTGATTATGTGATTGCAGTCATTATATAAAAACTAATTGAAGATTACAATACTATCTTAATATTAAAAAATTATTTTATATTAAAAATTATATTTATAAATTTGATCATGTTCCTACGTAGATTTATTTTGAACCCAATATAGTAATCCTTTATCAGTATTATTTTTTAAAATATTTTTTATCAATTAAATATAATAAAATTATTTTTTTTCATAATTATTTTTTTAAATAAATAATTTTAAAAAATTATTAAATTACTCTGTAATTCAATATACCCCAACCAAACTGGTCTAAAAGTTTTTGGAGTCGGCCATGCGGGAGCCTAGGCCATAATAATGAGTTATTCACTATTACTTTTTTTGTCATTATTTTTCTTTCCCGGCATGCCAACCTTTCTTTTAATTAAAAAATACACAGAATATAACACATTTGCCATTTCGTAGACATTGGAAAAAATTAAAACATACCTTCCGGTGTTTGGACATCAAGCTGGGCCTCTGACTTGCTAATTATGAATATAATTGTTTTCTAACATAACATAATGTACAAAAAAAAAAATCACTTCCGATTATTTTTTTTAAATTTTTTCTTATAAAAGGAGAAATGCATGATCTAAAATATTTATTATATTTTATTCTAAAACATGAAGAAATTTGTAAGATCCATTCAAAACAAGCTTAGTTGATGGGATACCATACCAAACATCCACCAAGAATCATTTTTCTCTTGATTAACTCTTATCTTGCCTAGCATTAACATCCTAGAAACAAGATCCTCTATAGTTCATATTTTGCACTGTAGACTTGAAAATTATGAACCATCGTCAACCATCATATATTGCCCCACTGGAGATAGATGATAACTATTTATTTTCAAGATGAATAATGTGCCAGCCATCCAAACATGCAAATCTCATGCGGTGCAAAATAGTACTGTAGAGGATCCGAACCCCCAAATCAAATCCATGGCCATTCTCGATCGTGACCTCCACCGGCCAGCTTCATGCATGCCAAATTCCAGTAAAATATGGGTCGACCTGGCGAATCCTAAACATTAAAATCATCTGGTTGGACAACAACAACTTATGAGCCACTGCGCTAGCACATGGCACACAGTGCCAGCTGAAACCCATGGACGCCCATCCATGGCCGTTCCACCCTAACCATTTCTGACTGCTTTCCTGCGGACAGCGGCACGGAGAATCCGGTAATTTAAGAACCAACTGTGACATGGTGCCGAGTAGGTAGCTGCTCCCCAACACCATCTGGTCATTAATAGCCTGCGGGACAAGAAAATGACCCCCAACCAACCTCTGTTGCTACTCTGAGAACCAACTCGATGTACCACTCTTCTATCGCTTGATGGCTTCGAGGAGTAAATTTGGACAATGTTGCATACTGCAACCTCCTTTTGTTTTCTCTGCGCCAGCGACTTGTCGGAGCCTGATAGGTTGCAGGGAACGTTATCTGAAACATAGACGGGTGACGACGCCTGACCGAGTCTAACATCATTAAGTGGCCCCATAACACCCCAAAGGCTTTGAGCTATCAAGGGTCAGATTACCATCGAATGCCGCTGCCTTTTTTTTTTTTTTTTGGACGGATTTTTGTGCATAATTAAATGATTCATAAAGAGTTTTACTATTCATTTTACCCTTTATAATTTCAAAATTTTTTGAATTAATTATATTTTCAGTCCTCCAAATTTAGATTAGATTTTTATTAAAATTTTAAAAGTTAAAAAACTGAAATTTCATCCCTATTTTCTCAACTATTTTATTGTGGTTCTTCTCTGATTCCGGCCATTTTCTTTCATCGAAAATCTATGTTGGCATTATCCGATGATTATGTAGCCAATTATATAGCAGATACTTAAATAAATGATTGTATGGTTGATTGGTGATAACATGGTATAATGGATGAAAAATTTTATTTTGATAATACATAATATAGATGATAATGTGGCATTTGAATGATGACATAGCACGTGATGTAGAATTTTTTGTCAAAAGTGTTGAGCCATCAAGTGCCACATTATCATCCATATATCATGTTATCACCTATATGCTACATCATTATTTATATATCATAAATTATCTCTAAATTTTATAAATATCTTTATAGTTTAAAATTCTTTAATTTTGTACCATGAATTTCAAATGTAATTTAATATAAAACTAATATGAAAATGACCGTTAAATCTAATCTAAAAAGGTAAAATATATATATTAAAAAATTATATTAATAATATATTATTATATTATTTATTTTATCCCATCTTCAATCGTATCCTTAACCCCATATTCCTTTTTCCCTACCTTTTATTAGAACAGATACAAATATGCATGAGGGAAAAAAATCTACAACATATATTTTACAGCATCACATGCTATTCATCTAACTTTTCATTCTATCCTTTGTTTTTGGTTTTTTCAAAATACAAATGGAGAGAGTCCCCAGGAAGAATGAAAAGCAAAAGAAGATTAAAAAAATAATTTATATTACATCTATATTTAATATATATATATATTAATATATATATTTTTATTTTATTTTTTCATATTAGTTTTAACCATACTTGTTGTGGTTCTAATGATATGGAGGGCATCATTAGTCCCATATTGGTTGTGAGTCAAGGGAGGACTCGTACTTATAAGGAGAAAAAAATCTTTCGACGTCTTTTAAAGGACAAAACTATAAGACTCATGGGCCAGAGTGGATAATACCTCACGTAACGGGCTGAGTCCTTGTCTGTAATAATGACGCACCAAGAAGGGGCTAGGTCCGGCTCGACTGACTGTAGGGTTGCTCGGACTATACACAATCAGAGTCTCTCTTGACTTGGAGGGCTCTGTTGTAGTTTTAATAATATGAAGGACATTATTAGTCCCACATTTGTAGTGAGTCAAAGAGGACTCACACTTATAAGGAGGAAAATTTTTTTCTCACGTGATGTACTTTTAAGGGATAAACTACGGATAAAAGTGGACAATACCTCATATGACGTATCGAGCTCTTGTCCATAATAATGGGACTAAACCCCCATAACAATACTCTTTATATTAGTTTTACATTAGACCACACTTAAAAATCAAAGGATATGATTAGAGATTTTTAACTTATATATGTATAGTATTAGAATTTGACACCTCGAGATTCAGTCCACATTAAGCCCACAGTGAGGTCCACGGTAAAAAATGGAGTCCAACGAGATCAAGATCACCCCAAACGGAGCTCGGATGGAGGAGATACGAGATTTTAAAGTCAGCACGAGATCCGAGGTGGCAGAGGACCGTCGGCGGCTGGAGGCGGGACGGCAGAGCTGCGGCGGTGCGGCCGCAGGCGGCGGAGCGCGGCCCAGGCAGGGCCAACGTGTGGGATGCGCGACCCAGGCGGGCGGGCGGCCCAATCGGGCACGCGGCCCAGCCCATGCGCGCGGTGCCCGGCCTGGGCCCAGGTACGGGCATGGCCCAGGCCCGCACATGCGAGCCGGCCCAGGCCCAGGCACCGTGCTTGGCCCTTTACCCCGATCCATCGTGGATCGGGCGGTCCACGGCTGGACCTGTGGACCATATGGGAGTTTTTCACACGTTTCATGCGGTCCACGATACTATTCCATGGACCGATCGCTATCAAAATGGTGTAGGTTGATCTTGCTTTCGATCCGATGGCTGGAGGAGGTTATTTAAGTTCTATTTGAGTTAGATTAGGATTTCTAATCCTAATCTAACTCTTGTTTAAGGCCTATAAAGGCTTAAGAACGAGAACAAGTGGCTTGTGTGTGTGGCGGCTTAGTTTTACCTCATGAAAATCCGTGAGGTCTGTGTTCGTGCGGAAACCAACCTAAGAGAAGAAGAGAGAGGCACAAGGTCGCTGAGAGAGAAGGAGTAGGAGGCTCCTGGACAGCGGACGTCGATCGTTTCAGGGGTTCGGGGGGTCTTCCAAGAGAGAGAGCTTTTGTGAGGGGAACTTCTAGTGAGAGAGAAATTGGATGTACGAGGGTTGAGGGTGAGATCTCCTTTTGTAAATTTTTTTTTCATAGTGAAGTTTGCATGCCCCATGGAGGCGAGCCCTTTTGTGACTGATCCACGTATTTTGATTGTTTTTTATTTTATTTTTTTTTTCCTGCTGCATCGCGTGGTATTGAAAAGGTCTCGGGAGGTGGTGTTCCAGCTAGACATCCATCCAACAAGTGGTATCAGAGCAAGGCAGTACAAGGACGCAGATTGCAACGGTGGTGAGCAAGACTGAAGATGGAGAAGATAGGAACAATCAAGATGGAGATCAACAAGTTTGATGGTAAGAGTAATTTCTCCTTGTGGCAGACAAGGGTGAAGGACGTGCTCATCCAACAGGGGTTGATCGATGCTCTCTTGTGCGATAAGAAGCCGACCACCATGGAGGTGCAGGATTGAAAACGGTTATAGATGCAGGCGGTGAGTACCATCCGCATGTACCTAGCGGATGAGGTGGTGATCCATGTGCTGAGCGAGACTTCTCCGACGGTACTGTAGTCGAAGCTCGAGGAGTTGTACATGACGAAGTCTCTCACCAACACTCTTTTCCTCTGGAGGCAGTTTTACCAGCTGCGGATGGCTAAGGGGCAGAGCGTACAGGAGCATCTAAGCCACTTTCAGAAGATCCTCACCGACCTTCTCAGCGTTGGTGAAAATATTGAGGAGAAGACCAGGATGCTGGTTTTGCTAGCATTGCTTCCCCCTTCGTATGAGTCCTTGGTGACTGCTCTTCTAGTGGGGAAGAGCACCATCAAGATAGACGAGGTCACCGCGGCGATACTCTAGAACGAGATTCTCAGGAGGGAGAATCCGACTTCGAGCTCAGGTGGCGGTAGCTCAGCTTTGGTGGCTTTTGAAGGAGCAGAAGGTGATAGACGGAGTGACAAGAGATCGTGACGAGGGCAGTCCAAGTCCAGGAGGGACTTGAGCAAAATCAGGTGTTATCGGTGTGAGGAGTTGGGGCATTTAACTAGAGATAACCCTCAACTCAAAAATCGGACGGTGGCTGCTGTAGCGATGGCTGGTAGCGATTCAGATAGAGATGTCTTGGAGATAAGATATCTGACGAGGTATCTACTTCTTCCCAGCGGTGGATATTAGATTCTGCATGCCTCTATCATGTATGTTGTAGAGAGGAGCAGTTTAACTCCCTGGATAACAGTGAGGGCACTGTATATCTATCGAATGGATCGAGCTGTGCGATCAGAGGCATCAGGACAGTCAGCTGGAGGATACATGATGGTGCAGTGAGGAGATTGACGGAGGTCCGATACATATCCGATTTTAGACAGAATCTTATCTCACTTAGCAGACTGGATTCGAGAGGCTACAGGACGGTAGCTGGTGGAGGAATCTTGAGGGTGTTACGCGGCGATAGGATTGTATTGGAGGGGAAGAAGGAGAGCAGATGACATTATTACCTGGTAGGAAGTCCAGTGCGAGGTGAAGCTTCGGGAGCCAGGTGGAGACTAGAGCGAGGTGGAGCTCCTGGAGGTGGATTGGGCACGACACAAGAGACTCGGGAGGACGAGAGACGACGTCGCAAAGTGAGATTTCTATTGTCGTAGGACGATGCCCCGAGTAGGTTTCAGATTAGGAGGAGCACAGCATACGACGGAGATGGGATTGAGCAGCCTGGCTCGACTCCCATGTTTGTCCATCCATGATCAGCAGGTGATTGCCTCAGGACATGGGGGTGAGGAGATCCAGAAGCTTTCGGAGTTTGGAGAAGGCCGAATATCGAGTCGAGATAGAGATTGTTAGGATTTGATGCATCGAGATTCAGCCCACATTGAGTCCACAGCGAGGTCCGCGGCGAGAAACGACGTCCAACGAGACCAAAATCACTCCAAATGGAGCTCGGATGGAGGAGATACGAGCTTTTGAAGTCGGCACGAGATCCGAGGTGGTGGAGGACCGCCGGCGACCGACGGCGGGCCGGCAGAGTGGCGGCGGCGCGGCCGCAGGCTGTGGAGCGTGGCCTAGCGGGGCCAACATGCGGACACGCGACCCAAGCGGGCGGGCGGCCCAACCGGGCGCACGATCGAGGCGGGCACGTGGCCCAGCCCACGCACGCGTGCGGTGCCCGACCCGGGCCCAAGCGCCCGGCATGGCGCGGTCCAGGCCCGCGCTTGCGGGCTGGCCCAGGCATCGTGCTTGGCCCTTTACCCCGATCCATCGTGGACCGGGCGGTCCATGGCTGGACCTGTGGACCGCATGGGAGTTTTCCATGCATTTTATGCGGTCCACGGTACTATTCCGTGGACCGATCGCTATCAAAATGACGTGGGTTGATCTTGCTTTCGATCCGATGGCTGGAGGAGGTTATTTAAGGTCTATTTGAGTCAGATTAAGATTTTTAATCCTAATCTAACTCTTGTTTAAGGCCTATAAAGGCTTGGGAATGGGAACAAGTGGCCTGTGTGTGTGGCGGCTTAGTTTTACCTCACAAAAATCCGTGAGGTCTGAGTTTGCATGGAAATCAACCCGAGAGAAGAAGAGAGAGGCACGAGGTCGCTGAGAGAGAAGGAGCAGGAGACTCCTGGATAGTGGACGTCGATCGTTTCAGAGGTTCAGGGGGTCTTCCAAGAGAGAGAGCTTTTGTGAGGAAAACTTCTAGTGAGAGAGAAATTGGATGTACGAGGGTTGAGGGTGAGATCTTTTCTTATAAAATTTCTTTTTCATAATGAAGTTTGCATGCCCCGTGGAGGCGAGCCCTTTGTGGCTGATCCACGTATTTTGATTGTTTTTTGTTTTATTTCTTCTTTCTTCCTATTGCATTGCGTGGTACTGAAAAGATCCTGAAAAGTAGTATTCCGATCAGACATCCACCCAACATATAGATATTTGTGAAACTTAAAGGACCAAAAATATAATTTATGTTACATGGATTATGACATGACATTCATTAACTGTATACTTTTAGATAGGAAATTAATTCTACAGTATATGCCACATCATCATCCATATGCTAAATCATCATTAATATATCATGTCATCAAATAAAATTTTTTATATATTATACTATATCATTCTTTTATATAATATATATCACACTCCGTAAATCATGATATCAAAATAAAAATTTTATTTATTATGTTACATCATCATTCATATACTATATCATCATCAATGATTAGATAATTTAAATTTTTTAAAATATAAAAACTTATTAAAAATTTGATGCATAATTTATTATTCATTACTCAAGAAACACAGTATAAGATAAAGGACACAATTAGATTTCAAACATAGAGCCCCCAACCGCTTCCTATACCCACCTACCACAGCATATACACTTAGCAAGAGTTACAATGCCAACCATATACACTTTTTAAATGACCATGACGGTCACAGTACGTCATAACCATTAACCAGTACATATTAAAACCGTTACTGCACCACTCTTAAATTTTCCTGGTCATTGGTTACTCGTAGTATTCATGAGACAGATTTTGATCTCTATCTTCTAGGTCGATCAGATATTGACCTCTATAGTCTCACCATTTAATTCTGGCCGGCTCGAGGAGGCAGCCAGCACAGGTACCATTTGTCTTAAATCAACATTAAAGCACCTCCACTTTTCCTTTTCTTTCTATATAAATACGAGATATAGCCCTTAACCTCTTTCCCCAGTCTACACTTGCACCCTACACACCCCCCCCCCCCCCCCCCCCCCCCCCCAAACTACCACTTGGTTATTCAATCCATGTCGAGGACACTGGCGAGACTTCTTATCGCACTCTTGATCCTTTTCCAAGCCTCTCTGTGCATGAGCCATGGGGAGGCTGAATTGAAGGGCATGTTTTGTTTGGGAGCTCTTTGGTCGACAATGGGAATAATAACTTCTTGAGAATTCTACTGCGAGGGCCGACTACCCACCATATGGCATAGACTTCCCTCTGGGGCCCTCCGGCAGGTTTTCCAACGGGAGGAATCCAATAGACGTTCTCGGAGAGCTTCTGAAGCTTCCAAGCCTGATTCCGCCATTCGCCGATCCGAGAACCAGAGGACGTAGGATTGCCCATGGCGTCAACTACGCCTCTGGTGCTCAGGGATACTAGACCAGACCGGGTCTATCACCGTAAGGCCAAATATATATCACTTGCTCTCATGTGCACCTGCATATATTAATGTTTTGATTACGTACACTTAATGATGTCATTAATTACTAACTATAAACAATGTACTAAGTGGGTAGGTTGTTGCTGATCTTCCCTCAGCCCATTGTAGATGAAAAAGAAAAAGCTGAAGACCCTTTGGCATAGTTTTGTACTGATTTTTGTTTTCAAAAATCCAAAAAAAAAAAAATTTAGTCCGAACAACATGTAGAGCAAAACAGTTATGAAAATATTTAAAGTTTTTGAAGGCAAAGTTTTATTGATTTCGAAAGGGAGTACCAATAAAGCAACAAGAAGCTTCATTTTCTGCAAGTGTTGTCTTCAACATCAATCTCCATATCTTTTTTCAGTAGTTTATACGTTAGCAAAATAATTAAAACGGTAATGGTGTCAAATAAGACCTGAAGTATTATAAAAAAAATAAAGAATAATGAATAAAAAATACTTATGGCCCATGTTTAAAAGGTGATCAAGATGGAATTGCCAATGTGTAAAAAACTCCTGCATGTAAGCAAAAGAATTTTGGTGCTTATTGTTCCCGATTATTCATCTCTTTTCATGTTAGTTGAGCCGCGTTCTTGTCTAATAGGTGCGGTTAAGGATGCTAATTACCTACACCAAGAAGCTATC